>NC_066522.1:17885681-18008181 GCF_024679095.1 Eriocheir sinensis
CACACACACACACACACACACACACACACACACACACACACACACACTTGGAATATTTCGTAATTTTCTCTCCTTTATTATTCTTTCTGACGTTCGTTTTTTTTATTATATTTTTTCAAGCCCAATGACTATAATAAAAAGAAACATCTACATCAAATGACTTTTTTTTTGCTTCATCGATTCCCCCCCCCCCCCCCCCTTCTCTCTCTCTCTCTCTCTCTCTCTCTCTCGTCGATCCTCGTTATTTGCTCATTACTATAAAGCGTCATTTTTTTCTTCTTATCACGAGCCTCCGCCTGCCGTCCGCCGCCCATCCTTTGCTCCCCTCCCTTTAAGCCCTTCAAAATGTTCTTCGTCATTACCGGAGGAGAGAAAAAAACGAAAGATTGATTCAACCCGCTCGAAACCTGGGCTCGACGAGAGAGAAAGAGAGAAAGAGAGCAAAAACACACAGTCCCATCGGTAAGATTTTTCTGGGTCTCAATGACATATGGTATAACAAATTAAAAAAAATTAAAAACAGCCACGCAATATTATGGGATGAAACTAACCTTCACACACTCACAACTTGTCCAGAACGAAAGAAAAAGAGAATTAACCTAACCTAACCTGACCTAGCCTGACCTGAACCTACCCTAACCTAACTTGACCTGGCCGGACCTAACCTAACCTAACCTAGCCTGACCTGAACCTACCCTAACCTAACTTGACCTGGCCGGACCTAACCTAACCTAACCTTACCTAGCCTGTCCAAGAGTGGCAGCAACATACCCGTACAGAAAGAGAGAAAGACGCGCCCCCCTCGCTAAGGTTTGAGTGTCCCAGCCGTGGTGTGTGTGTGTGTGTGTGTGTGTGTGTGTGTGTGTGTGTGTGTGTGTGTGTGTGTGTGTGTGTGTGTGTGTGTGTGTGTGTGTGTGTGTGTGTGTGTCCTTGTGTGTGGGTTCGTATCGTCTTTTAATCGATGGTGCCCCGCCGACCAGGAAGCTGCGGGGCCGAGTCAACAGGAGATAGCAGCGGGCAAACAGTCTCACCGGCCGGAGCACACAATGAGGAGTCGCAATAGAAGAGGGAAAAAAAGAAGAGTCGCGGAGATAAATAATACCTGGGTCTATTGTTATTGTTTATCTTCCTTCAACAGCGAGGGGAGCGTCAAGATACACTAAAAAGGACTGAATACCATCATCTCGTTTGGACATCTTTTTAATATTCTACCTGGAAGTTAAAAATGCCATACTATTCACTACTACTACTACTACTACTACTACTATTACTACTACTATTAGCCTACTACCATTTCTACTACTACAACTACCACTACAAATAATATAAACACCTAAACTGCCTCTTTAAATGGCAAGAATCAACAGGTCTCTCTCTCTCTCTCTCTCTCTCTCTTGCTCAAGGCACCATAATTTTCTCACCCCCGCTCCCTCCCTCCCCTTCCCAATCCCATTAAAAGAAAACGGAGCTTACTGAATCCAGCACACACACACACACACACACACGATGCCTTACTTTCTCCCTCTTACGTCTAAAAAAAAAAAAAAATAAATAAGATAAGAAACACTGAACCTGCAAGTATCTCCTTCAACCAGTTAAAAGTTATCTAATCCCTTTTACCTTTTACCGGAAACTACCTTTGAAACTACCCATCAAACTACCTATCGTAATCACCTCTTTCCGTCCTTTAAGTGGTTCAATCAAGTCGTTTCCTAATCCGCGCACCTCACCCTCATCATTTTCGGCTATTCCGTTCTTCGATCACTAGCTATCAACGTACTTTACCCTTTATTCCCTTTTTAACTCTTTCCATAGTCCCCTTTTTCTTCTATGCGCTCTTCAATTCTTCCTCTCCCATCCTTAGACCTTCCTGCTGTGCCTTTCTTTTTTCATGTAGTTTCCCCTCCCATCCATCTTTCTCTCCTCCTTCAACCTTTCCACCATACTCAATGCTTCCTCTCCCCTACTTTGCCCTTCCATCTCTCTCCTCCTTCAATCTTTCTACCATTCTCTCTTTCCTCCATGTGTTACCCTCTTTCTTCTATCTCCATATTTATCCTTTCTTCTATTGTCACCTTTCTTACATACTCTAACTTCTTCTCTCCTTCATCCCTGCGTTCTCCTCCACTGCCCCTCCGTCTCCTTCCCTACCCTCTTCCTCCTCCTCCTCCTTCCCGCCTAATACCCTAATCCTTCCCTTCCCCAAAGTGCCCTGAGAGGAGTTGTCACGCCGATTTAAGAGGCCGCCAATGAGGTTGAAGTTACTGATTGAGCGATTCCGTGATTTACAGCGGGGACGGATTAACGACCTAACAGCTGTGTCTTTAATTACTCTGAAATGTTTATTGCTAGTCAGCGGCGGCGGGTGACACACTTCTTTTTAGTGTTTACGAGGGGCCTAACTTTTACCTTTGGCTATATGGGTTATCGATAGAGTTGTTGTTGTTAGTGGTGGTGGTGGGGGGGTTGAGTTGGCGTTGGTGGTGTTTTGGGCGCTCATTGCTTTTGTCTTTGTGGGAACAGCGATTAGCGGGCTTTTTTTTTACACCTTTTTTTGTTGCCCTTGAGCTGTTTCTTTAGCTGTAAAAAAATAAGGGTTGAGAGTGGATATTAGTGGTAGTGGTGGTTGTTTGTGGTGGTTAGGGTGATACTGGAATTCAAGATGTGTTTGTGCTGGAGGTGGTGAGGAATGGTGTGACATGAGAGCAGATAAGTGTCGTGAAATAGGTGACAGTTACCTCCACACACACACACACACACACACACACACACACACACACACACACACACACACACACCAGGCATATATACAACAAACCAACGTTAAAAAAGACGCCTGAAAACAAAACAAAAAATCAATTACCTAAACAAACCCACATATATATCATTCCTCCTCCCTAGGGCGAGAACGAGATAGATGGAATATTAACAAGAAAAAATAAGTATCTAAAAATCAAGCAGACTCTCGCCTAGATAAATACCACTGCATTACCTCCTTCATATGCATTCATTTCCCTATAATACTTTTCTTCCTCTCCTCAACCCAATAGTGACCTTACCAAGTTTTCAAATTACCTCGGCGGGACGGGGGAGAGGAAGGCGAAGGAAAGGATGAGGGGGGGGGGAGGAGAAGTGATAGGGGGATGGAGAGGGAGGGGGAGGAAGAAGGGGGCAGGGGGAAGGCTTAGACCGACCACTTACGTCCTTCCTTGAGGCGGTAGCGGTGGCGGCGGCGGCGGCGGGCAGGAAGGAAGGAAAGTTAAAAGAAATGGACTTTGAAAGAAACTCTTAATCTGAAACCCAAATGAAGGCGACCTTAATACGCGAGGCTCCTTCAGCGTCAGCCAATCACGCGAGGCTCATGACGGCTCCCCAGCGCTGATAAAATAGAGACACAATGGCGGCGTGACAAAGGGTTCTATTCTAATCTCCCTCCGTTTCTCTCTCTGGGCCTCTCCTTCTCCCTCCCTCCTTCTCTCTCTCTCTCTCTCTCTCTCTCTCTCTCTCTCTCTCTCTCTCTCTCTCTCTCTCTCTCTCCGGGCGAAGTAAGCGTTTATCAAGGGCGGGACGAGGCGGCGCGGGCAGGCTCTATAACCCTTCCCTGTATGACCCGTGAAACCGCGGAACTTTAGCAATCCCCGTGACAAACGTGAGCCCCGGAACCCGCCACTCCCGCCGCCCCCTCGCCGCGCCGCTAAATTCCCGAGTCATCAGCATTTTCCTGATCAGCGGCGGCAATGTACGGTGTCGTCTGTCTGTGAGGGAGTGCGAGGGAGAGGAGTTGGAAAGGGAGAGGGGTTTGAGGAGGGAGAGGAACTGGAGGAGGGAGAGAAGCTGGAGGAGGGAGGGAGAGGAGCTGCGTGAGGGAGAGTCATCATCGAGAGGCCGCCACCTGCGTCTGAAGAGCGGAGAAAGTGAGAGTGAGAGGAAGAGGGAGAGTAAGAGCCAGAGGGAGAGGGAGAGTAAAAGCGAGAAGGAGAGGGAAAGAGAGCCAGAGAGAGAGGTAGGAGCAAAAGGGAGAGGGAGAAGAAGAGCTAGAGAGAGAGAGAAAGACAAGGAAGGAAAAAAAGGACGGTGGCGAGGAGAGCTGAGAGGAATGGAAAGGAAAAAAAAAATATCAGAGTGACAGTGAGAAGTTTGTGTCTAAAATGAAAGAAAAACGAAGGTGAGAGAGGAGAAAGGGAACAGGACGGAAAAAAAAGTCACTCCAGGAGGCTTGAAAAATACGAAGAAATCAATAATTCGATAACGAGTAAGAGGCAGAGGTCACTGATCCAAAAGCTTAATGATCGAACCCCCCGAAACGTATGAATTTAAATGAATAGAGTAATTAACTAAATGGAACCTAAATAAAAAAAAGAATAAAAAGAACTTCAGTAAAAAAAATATTACCGTGATGGAGAAAAATAGAGCATCTGAATTATAAGAAAATAAAAAGATGAAAATAAAAGAACATTGTAATAGCGTTAGTAACCTTTAAAATAGAACAAATGCACATACCACATTTTTCCCCCCACCCCCTTCCCCCGGCCTTCCCCTCCTGATATGCGGTGACATTCTCCTACATATCAAATTCACACTCAAGACAGAAAACGCATAACAACCTAGACAAGAAAAAAATGCAGCAAGACATTCACCACATAATAAAACATCAGACTTCAACTCCCCTTCACTCAAGCGCCAGAAATGTCAGTAACCAACATTTATCCCGACTAATTTAATCTTTCCGGACTAGCGCATAATATCAATACCCTCCAACTTCAGCAGCCCTACCTCTCTCCCTCCCCCCCCCCCACCCACCGACCCACACACACAAAAAGAAGTTACTGGACACCTCTGGACATGTCGTACGTAAGCGAGTAAATCAGTATTGAAGGAATACGAAATGCGCTAAGTCAGTAAGGCCAGCGTTATCTACCGACCAGGGTGTCAAGACGCATCTACAATTTGTGCCGAAGTTTTACCGCCTTTACGAATGACGTTGATTATAACCTACCTGAGGGAAGGATAGATAGACAGAGACAGACAGATAGATAGATAGATAGGTAGGTAGGTAAAGAAGGAGAGGGAGGAGGAGGAGGAGAGAGAGAGAGAGAGAGAGAGAGAGAGAGAGAGAGAGAGAGAGAGAGAGAGAGAGAGAGAAAGGGCCAGCGTGACGTCCGCCATACGTCTCCATTAGGTGGGCGTCTCTCTCTCTCAACCTATCCATTTACCTATCTATCTATCTATCTATCTTAAACCTTGACCACTCACCGCCACCACCATCATCACCACCACCACCACCACCACCATCACCACCACCACCACTCGTATCATATTCTTCTCTCTGTCATCATTCCCGTGTCACTGTTAATTAATCTTTCATCACCACACGCCAAATTAACATTTCACAATCACCGCACAATAAAGTACACAAAAAAACCCTAATACCACGAACACATCAGCGATCATTAAAAGAAACAAACTAACTCTTGACCTTCTAATAAACACGCAAACAACACGAGTAAAAAATATCAACCGTAATATATTTCCCATACTCTACTATCCTGTGACACTAATGCAATCACCGTCAGTATGTATAGGACTGGAACACGTGGGACAGAGCAGAAAAATACGGTGGAAAGAGAAAGAGAACCCGTGGATATAGAAAGCGACAGGAGGAGTAGGAGCAGAAGGGAGGGAATGGGGAAGGGCAAGGCAGGATGACAGGACAGAGCCGGGGTGGTGGGCGGTAGAGTAGTAAATATAGGGCAGTACAAAGGACGCGACAGTGTTAGTAGAGTAGAACAGAGTCTGAAGAGAGTACAAGGATGAGAATTTAATACGTGAATCGGTAAGCAGGAACAAGTGATACAACAGCTTATAAGGGCATTCCAACACCTTATAGGGCTGGAATAGGACATAAAACAGTATAGGTCAACAGCCACAAAGAAGAACAATTACAGAACACAGGAATAAGACAACACACCACATGTATAGCCATCTTATAAGGGCAGTCTAACACCTCACTGGGCCAGAATAGGGCAGAAGAGGACCTAAAACAGTACAGGAGTCAATGGCTATACAAAGAACGACGGACAGGGGTGAGAGGGAAGGGAAACATTTACTATCTGCAGCCAGCTTATGAGAGGCCCCTGACACCACCCTCGCGAATCCATCAGCCCCAGACAACTAGTTAACTGGTTAGATGCAGCGGGACCGAGAGAGACAGATGAGCTGACGGCGGTGCGGCAGAGGGACGGGCAAACGAGAGGAGGCGGCGGGGCGAGAGAAGGGCAGGCAGGAGCAGGGTGAGCAGGGGAAGGGAGGCGTAACAATTACCTGAGAACCCTGAAGGGGGCGCCAAACCACCTGTTCCCTTTCTCTCTCTCTCTCTCCCTATTGTGTGTGTGAGGCCGCTGGTTCCCTTCCGTCCCTTGCCTTCTCTCTCCAGCTCCTCTCCATTCTACTCCTATTCCTGCGCCTTCTCTTTCTCTTCCTATCATCCACTGTACTGTTGCCTCCATCCTCTACTCTTTTTTCGTGTGTCTGTTTGTCATTTTCTTTGTCCATGTTCATGCTTCTGTTTCTCCTTCCTCCGTTTCTACTGTTGCCTCGATTCATACCTCTTATCTCTCCTCTCTGTTTGTTTGTTTATCTATAGTTTTGTTTCTTCCCCTTCCTCGCTTTCTACTGTTGCCACTAATCCGTTGTTTCCTTCCTTCGTCTGTCTGTTTGTCTATTTGTCTCTGTTTGTGTCTTTCTGTACGTCTGGCTGTCTGTCTCAAGCTTCTCTCTCTCCCCCTCTCCCTCTTTCTCCCTCTCTCTCACTCCAAAACTTTCTCTCTTCCTCCTTTCCTCCCTCTTAATTCTTAAAGCTTCACAAAAAAAAAAGTATTCCGAGTTTTGTTGTTTAGTCCTCCCCTCGTTTTAATCTTCCATCCACCTGATCTTCCCCTTCAATATTCTCTCTCTCTCTCTCTCTCTCTCTCTCTCTCTCTCTCTCTCTCTCTCTCTCTCTCTCTCTCTCTCAGGAGGTGGTCATACTTTCTCTTCATTCCCTCACACCGATGTCTTATTGCCCAAGGGTTTCCCAGGGCTCTCAAGGACTCCTTTGCCCTCCCTTGCCTCCCATTATCTTCCTCCCTTTCCCCTTTAACCTTTTCCCCCCTCCTGATGTTCCCCTTTTTTTCCGTTTCCATGTCTTATATTTTCACTCATTTTCTCATCTTCTTGGCTGCTCGTTTTCATTTATTTTTTCAGTTTTCAATTTTTCATTTTTTTTCTCATATTTTTTTGGGGCTGCTGTCACTGACCTCTCATATTCTACTTCTCTCCTCACCTTCTTTCACTTTCTCTTTCTTCTTCTTACATCTTACCTCGCTTACCTTTCCCCTTATCTATTCTATCTCTTTCTCTTCATTCCTACCCTTCGTTTATCTATCGTCATCTATCTACTTCTCTCACCTTCTTCTTCCCTCCTCACCTTCTCTCACTTTCTCTTTCTTCTTCTTATATCTTACCACGCTTACCTTTCCACTTATCTTTTCTATCTTTCCCTTCGTTCCTCCCCTTCGTTTACCTATCGTCTTCTACCTACTACATCTTCACCTCTCGCTAACTACTACGCACTTTCTACTTCTCTTATATCTTCTCTCCTCTCCTCCTTCTCCTCCTCCTCCTCCTCCTCTCTTGCCTCCCCTCGCCCTTCTCGTCCCCTCTCCCTCCCCTCACTTCATCCCACATTCCACTCAGCCACGCTCAAAGTTTTCCCCCTTCTTTTTCTCACTCTTTACCTACATCTTCCCTCACCTGCCCCTTCATCTTCCCTGCCAGCATCTCCTTCCGCCTCCACACACACACACACACACACACACACACACACACACACACACACACACATCATTCTTCACTCTGAACCTCTCTACTTCCTCCTCCTCCTCCTCCTCCAAAACATTAATTTCACTTTCCACCTTTTCCTCCCAGTGGCGTCTCTCTCTCTCTCTCTCTCTCTCTCTCTCTCTCTCCCGTCTCCCCTCACCTGCCCTTCCCATCAAGATTCCCTCTTTCCCTTCCCTTCCATATTATTTGTAGAAGTTTCAGTCAGCCGGGCTCTCTCTCTCTCTCTCTCTCTCTCTCTCTCTCTCTCTCTCTCTCTCTCTCTCTCTCTCTCTCTCATTTTCGTCTTTCCCACAAAACAAGAACAACACGCCCCACTGTTCCATTATATGCAACACACACACACACACACACACACACACATGTCCTCGGAAGCAGTGAATGAAAAGTCGGTCCCTTCTCTCTCTCTCTCTTTTTTTTTTTTTTTTGTATTCCACCGCTCCCTCACTTTTTTTCTATATTGTCATTCTCTCTCTCTCTCTCTCTCTCTCTCTCTCTCTCCCACCTTTTATTCCTGTGGCAAAAACTATTTTCGTCCACAGAAAGAGACCCATAAACTTTAAAGTCACCAACTGAAGAGGAGGAGGAGGAAGAGGAGGAAGAAGAGGAAGAAGAAGAGGAGGAGGAGGAGGAGGAGGGAGGAGATGGGAAGGAGCAGGAGGAGGAGAGCAATGAGGGAGAAGGAAGACCGATGAGTGTGGGGAGGGAGATGAGGAGAGGAGAAGGAGGAGAGAGGAGAGAGGAGGGGAGAGGAAGAAGAGGAGATGAGGGGAGGGGAGGTAAGGGAGGAGAGTAGTAAATGTAAGGCACTGGTGGGGAGGAAAGATAAAAAGAGGTAAAGGGCGGGAGAATGTGGGAGAGAGAAGAGGGAGAAAAGAGTTAGTAGGGAGGGGGAAGGAGTAAAAAAAGGAGGGGAGGAAGATCTGTGTGCGGAGGGAGGAGGAGGGGAGGTGGAGGAGGAGAAAAAAGAAAGAGAAGTATAACGAATAGGAGGTGAGAAACAGAGAGGTAACTGGGTGGGAGAGTGGAGGAAGGAGAGAAATGTAGTACCAAAATGTAGTGAGAAGAGGTGGGAGACGAAGAAAAGGAGGAGGAAGAAGAGGAAAAGATTAACAAGATATAATGTAGAGGCATAAGAGAGAGGACAGGGAAGAGCAAGTAAGTAATAAGGGAAGATAAGAGACAAGTAAGATAAGATAATGGAAGAAAGATAAGATACAAGAAAACGAAGGAAAGGAAATGGAATGGAAAATAATAATGTACAGACGAGAGAAATGAAGGAAAATGAAAGGAAGGGAGAGGAAGGATAAGGCAGACGAAGTATATAACGGAAGTTGAAGGCATGAGAAGGTAGGGCATGGTAAGGTAAGGTAAGGTAAGGTAAGGGTAGGCAAGGTAAGATAAGGTGAGGTACGGCAAAGTAGGGTAAGGTAAGGTAAGGTAAGGTAAGGTAAGGTAAGGTGCCGTAAGGTAAGGCGAGGTTAGCTAAAGAGAGAAAAGCTAAAAAAAAAAATAAGGAGAAGGGAAGGAAAGGCATGGTAAGGTAAGGTAAGGTAAAGTAAGGTCAGGTAAGGTAAGGTCAGGTAATGTCAGGTGAGGTAAGGTATGTTAAGGCAAGGTAAGGTAAGGTAAGATGAGAAGGGATAAGAAAAACGAAGGAAATGGGAAGGAAAGGCATGGTAAGGTAGGGTAAGGTAAGTGAAATCTGGTGAGGTAAGGTAAGTTCAGGTCAGGTTAGGTAAGGTCAGGTAATGTCAGGTGAGGTGATGTAAGGTAAGGTAAGGCAAGGCAAGGTAAGATAAGATGAGAAAGGATAAGAAAAACGAAAGCGATGGGAAGGAAAGGCATGGTAAGGTAAGGTATGGTGAGGTAAGTGAGGATCAGGTAAGGTAAGGTATGGTAATGTCAGGTAAGGTAAGGTAAGGTAAAATGAGAAAAGATAAGAACAACGAAGGAGAAAGGAAGGAGAGGCGTGTTGTTAGTCAGGCAACTCCGTTCTTTCACACTTTCTCAGAAGGCGGAAGGAAGGAAAGAAGGAAGGAAGGAAGGAAGGAAGGAAGGAAGGAAGGAAGGAAGGAAGAAAATACAGTGAAGCGAAGCGAGGTGAGGCGAACAAGGAAGGAAGAAAGAACCAAAAAAAGAAAGAAAAAAGAAAAGCAAAGTGACAGAATACATGAAAAGGAAGGGGCGGAAAATATGAATATACGTACACACACACACAAAAAAAAAAAAAAAAAACTTGCGCCTCTCTTTTAAATAGGAAAAAAAAGAGAAAAAGGTAACGGTGAAAATAATTACACTGATGAAGAAAGCAGGAGACTGACATGACGGCGCTTTGAGAGGAAATAAAAAAAAAGTTAATATAAGAAAAAAAGATGAATTAACTGGAAAACGAAGAAAAAAAGAGCTAAGTCAAGGAAATAATGTGATACGAACGCTAAGAAAAATTAAAAGGAAAATGAGAAAGTCAGAGCGGAGGAGGAGGAGGAGGAGGAGGAGGAGGAGGAGGAGAAAAAAGAGAAGGAGAAGAAGGAGACGAGAACGAAGAGGAGGTGCAAGAGAAGGAGAAGGAAGAAGACGGAAGAGGAGGAGGAGAGGGAAAAAAGCAATAAGCAATAGGTAGTAATAGGGGGCAAGTGAGGAGGAGGAGGAGGAGGAGGAGGAGGAGGAGGAGGAGGAGGAGGAGGAAGGAAGAGAGGTAAGAAGTAAACAAAGCATATTTAAGATAAGGCGAGGAGTGAATAGAAGGATGGAAATGAGAGCGAAGAAATGGGAAAGCGAAGAAGGGGAAAGAGCAGAAAGAGAGGAAGGAGAAAGAGGAGAAAGAGGAGGAGGATGAGGAAAAGGAGTAAGAGAAAAGGATGAAGAGGAGTAGGAGGAGGCACGCGAACGAGGATAACGAGAACGAGAAAGTGAAGAGAAGGAGCAAAACGAGGAGGAGGAGGAAAAGGCATACGAGAAAGAGGAGGAGGAGGAGGAGGAGGAGGAAGACGATGAAAAAGAAGAGGAAGAGAAGCGTGAAGGAAGAGGAGGAGGAGCAGGAGATGGAGGAGGAAGAGGAGGAGAAGGAGGAGGAAGAGGATTACTTAATGAAGGCAAGAGAGAGAGTGAAGTGTCCTGTTATCTCGCAGCTGTTGGTCCCGCGCCCTAAGTAACATCCCTCAAGTTTCTCATTTCGTCCTTTTACTCAAGTTCGCCATTAGCTAATGCGAAGGTGAAGGGGAGAAAGAGAGCGAGAGCGAGAGCGAGAGCCAGAGAGAGAGAGAGAGAGAGAGAGGGAGAGTAAGATCCTGTACCTGAATCCAGTGTGGTGGAAGGAAGTGGAGGGTTGTAAGTGCCTTGTGGAGAGCGGAGAGGAGGGAGGGAGGGAAAGAGAGGAGGAAGAAAGAGGGGAGAGTTAGAGGAAGATTTAGGAACAGAGGGGACGAAGGTGGTGTAGTGTTGGCATTTGCAGGGGAAGGAAACGGAAGCTGAGTTAACGCGAAGACAAACTTATCGCAAACGGACCATGAACTGACGGAGAAGGAAGGAGAACTGACGCAGACGGGCGGCGCATAGACTTGACACAAACGAACGTGGACAGTAGACGGAAAAGGGAGCAGAGGTGACGCTAACAGATGACCAGGGTTGATGGAAAGGGAATCAGAGAGTGGACGCAAAGTTGTCGCAGGAAGACACAGACGGACTCAAAGTTGTCGTAGAAAGACGCAGACGGACCCAGAGTTGACGCAAACGGCCCTATAGAGTGGACGCAACCATACACTCAGAAATGATATAAAGGGAAGACGAAACTTGGAGGAAACTTTAATTTTACCTTCACAAACAGACCTCCCCCCCAAACGGCCCTATATGGAGGGTGGACGCAACCATACACTCAGAAACTGCATTAACGAAGACGAAACTTGGAGGAAAATTCTTATACTTCTACCTCGTCAACACTTTATCTTTCGTTTTTCATCAGTCGACGCTTCCCTCTCACAGCAACAGACACACACACGCACTTTCTATTTAAGATGCTTGACTCTTCAAATATATAAAAAAAAAAAAACTAACTTCACAGGCAATATTTAAAGAAGTCATCGGGCTCGCACAGCTAATAACTCCTGCACTGCCTTACTCTTGTGTCAGGGATGCTGTTGGAAGGCTGGGCGGTGCCGGGGACGCCCTTCAGGCCCATCATCGCGGCGGCGGAGGTTCTCATTAAGTGACAAAAGGCAAACCTAACCAACCGAGTAATGCACTGGAGGCGAGCAGAAACGCCCCCCCTCTTCCCCACCCCCTTGTTCGTTAGTTATCCCTCACCTCCTGTTGTGCTGATGCTGAGTTGATGCTGAGTAGTAACATTGCCTCTACTTGCTACTGTAAAATGCATCCACGTCATTACACACACACGGGGAGGAAGAAATAGGAGTCTAGGGCGCTACCGTAACACGAAAGTGAGAACGAAGAAATGGGAAAGCGAAGGAGAAAGAGTAGAAAGAAAGAGAGGAAGGAAGAGGAGTAAGACAGAGAGATGAAGAGGAGGAAAAAGAGTTAAAGGAGGTACCAGAACGAGGATGAAGTCGTTACACACACAGGCAGGAAGAAAAAGGAGTCTAGGGCGCGACAGTAACACGAAAATGAGAACGAAGAAAAGGGAAAGCGAAGGAGAAAGTGTAGAAAGAGAGGAAGGAAGAGGAGTTAGACAGAGAGATGAAGAGGAGGAAAAGCAGTGAGAGGAGGTACTAGAACGAGGAAGAAATAGGAGTCTAGGGGGCTGTAGAAACGAGAGAGGATGCCTGGAGATGCTTAAAAGGTGCAAGAAAACAGGATATATGGAGTAGTTACGTTATTTTGATGGCGGATAAGCAAAAGTGAGGTGCTTTAGTAACACGAATGGACGCTTGGAGATGCTTAAAAATGATGCATGGGAACAGGAAACGTGAAGTAATTACGTTATTCTGATGGCAGAGTGAGCAAGTGAGGTGACGGTGACGCTTGAGCCAAAAGGTGTAAGGGTGGTGGTGGTGGTGGTGGTGGGGAAGGAAGGCGATGAGGAAGATAGTTCGAGATAACGCGGAGTCTTCCTTCTCCTCCGGTCTATTTCAAGATCTCTTCCATGAAATGTATTCTGATTGCGCGTCCTTTTTTTTTCGTCGTCTTCATTTTTTTCTCTCTTTCTATTCGTTATCTTTTCGTGCCTCTCACATCGGAGTCTTCTTCTCTTTCGCATCTTGGGTCTTTAATGTCTCGTTTCTGCTTTTGAATTTGTCTCTTCTTTCCTTCCTTTCGTTCTGCCTTCCTTCTTTCTTTCTTCCTTCCTCTTTCCTCTCCATGTTTTCTTTCTTCCTCCTTTCTTTCCTTCCTGCATTCATTCTTTCTTTCTTTCCCTCCTTCCTTCCTTCCTGTCATCTTTCCTTCCTTCCTTCCTTTTTTTTTCTCTTCCGAACAAGTACAAATCAATGCGTCCTTTTTTCCCCTTTTTCTATTACTTCCTTCAACCATTCACTCATACATTCACCAATAATTCACTCATCACCATCTTCTCTTTCCATCCCACAATATTTCCAGCGCCACATACTCACTGGGACTCATAACAACAACACCACCAACAATAATAATAAAGGCTCAAGAAAGACGAACAACAACCCAGCTCAAGAAAGAGAGAGACCAACTAAGGTGCAGCTCTATAGGAGAAGGAAGACAACGCACAAGGCCGCTAAACTTCACCCATTTGCGACGGCTAAGCGATGCGTCAAGACAGGTCGGGCAGGCAAGGCAAGACACGCAGGTAGAAGCCCATTACAGGAGTCAAAAGCCTATGCCGCGCCGACCACATACATCACGAGGACGCCCACACGCGGAAGACGGATCGGCTCAACTTTACCAATCTGAGGTGCGAGGCGCGAGCAGGAATGTGGCGGCGACCAGGAAAGGTAAAGAGGGAGGGGATGAGAAGGACCTGGGTGAGCATTCAACATTTCGGCGCCAAGGCCCACCTATTTGACAAGGCTTTCGTAGGGGTTTCGAGCATTTCCTGGGATAGTTTAATGATCCTGCTAGTAGTTTGACCTTTCCTCTGTACCATGAACCTAAAAACACCAATAGACCTGATCCCATTTTCGGCCTTTATAAGCAGTTGATGTTAGAGGCGGAAGCATCTGAGGATAACGACCCTGGCTGACTCTTCTTCTCTTGCTGTAGGATGCCTTGGTATATATGTAGGTGACGCAGATTCTCGGAACGTCAACATATTTTGCGGGAAATGATGTCAGTTTACATTTACAAGACAGTGCTTTGAGGGAGAAATGTACTTAAGGTTTCGCAGAACAGACAGGTAGATATACAGAGAGATGAACAGCCAGACAAACGGAAATATATACATACGATTATAAGAAGAAAAAACATGAAAGACCGCTGGCGTCGGTTTAGATTTACAAGACATTGCTTCGGGGGCGAAATTTAAGGTGTCGTCAGGTACAGATAGACAGACGGATAGAGAAACAAATAGATAGAGGGAGAGTCGGCCAGTCAGCCAGACAAATACAAATAATTATAGAAGTAAATATATGAAAACAATGGTAAAAACGGATATAAAGATTGGTACTTTCTTTGTTTTCCCGCTGTCCCTCCCAAGCTGATGGTTATATCTTTGTCTACCCTCCGTCTCTTCACGCTGATGAGGTACTGAAAACACGTTGAAGAGGAAGGAAGGGGAGGAGGAGGAGGAGGAGGAGGAGGAGGAATGGGACAAGGAGGAGGGAAGAAGAAGGAACGTCCCACTCTTAGTTTTACCCTCAAAAAGCGCCTCATTGTACTAAACTTTTAAGCCTCGGCCTCGCTGCCTTTTCTGGGAATTGCTGGAAAGACTGTAGACGTCGACAACATTCAACTGCGGTAATTTACAGAAACGCCCAACTACTCCCTTAAATTAAGCCGGAAAATCATGCCGCGTTCGAGTCGTGAATGATTTGGTGTTCCATTAGAATAATTGCTTTCACCGTACTCTTGAAATACTTGAACAACAGCCACGTTTGCCGCGACATTGACGGGCAATCTGCTTAGATGCGTCAACACCCGTGACGCGAATGGCTGTCAGCGCCGCCCCGGGGAGTGCCAAGCCCCCCGCGGCCCTCCACGTCCTTTCCTGCAACAAGCGAATCCGTAAAAAAAATATGGAACGTTAACAATTTGTATTCCCGAAACAGGCAAATTACGCAGAATGGCGTCTAAAAAAAGGAATAAACTTGGGCTATATTCTGCATGTGGCGCTGTTTACCTTCCCTCCGTCTATCCCGCGCGTGGCGATGTTGAGGCGACAACACACAATGGTCTTGATAACTGTTCCAAAGGAAATTATGGGCGATGCGTCACATATCCGTCTATTTACCTATACATCAAAGAGAGAAATGCAAAATAAAAACGAAAGGAAATAATAACAAATACTTGATAGTCCTTGATAACTGTTTGAAGGGGAAACTGGGCGATGCGTCACCAAACACCTGTTACCCAAAAGTCTAAGAGATAAAGGCAAAACAAAAGAGAAAGGAGATAAAACTTGAAATTAAAAGGAGATAACAACATTATGAGTTCTACCTACCAATAAAGAAACCGCCCCACAACCTGCCAAGCTACACCAGTCCTTCACAGCGACGTAGATATAAATTATATACCAGGTCACCTACAAGTCAGGGTAAGAACAAAATATGGATCGATACAATACATAAGAGACCTTTAAATGCCTCGCCCTTTCACAGAGAAGAAATATGGTGTTCTTTCATAAGCGTCCGATTATAAGTAAATCACAGAGCGTTAGCAGATCACCTTTCACCTACAAAAGACAGACAGAAAAAAAGAAACGGGTCTATAAACAAGATAAACTAAATACCCAAAGATAGACTACATTATTTTTTTTTTATACAGGTAAGAAGATCAATATTCCACAGAGCATTGCGTAGGCACCTTTCACTTATAAAAAGATAGAAAGAAAAAATAAACAGGTCTATACATTTCAAATCACTAATGATCCAAAGATAGAATACAGTATTTTTTTATATATGAGTAAGAAGATCAACCTCGAACAGCGCGTTACCTCATCACCTTTCACCTATAAGACAGAAAGAAAAGAAGCAGCTCTATACACTTAAGATGCACAAAAGATCCTGGGATAGAATACAGTATTTTTTTCATAAGAGTAAAAATGATCAATCTCCCACAGTGCGTTACCTCATCACCTTTTACCTATAAGACAGAAAGAAAAAAAGAAACAGGTCTATAAACTAAACATGCGCTACAGACCAAAAGAAAATAACTGAGTCCTTTCATAAGGGTAAGAGGATCCAATAGTCCACAGAGGGTTCCTGATCACCTTTCACATACAGAACAGAGTAAAAGAGAGAGAGAGAGAGAGAGAGAGAGAGAGGGGAAAAGATAAACAGTCTATACACAACACAAACGACACAAAAGACCCTCGCCATCCCCTTGCTAAGCTATGCAACTCTCTGATCCAGTCACACACTCACTCACTCACTCACTCACTCGCCTCACTGCCCCCGCCTTGCATCAGCCAATTCTTTTCCTGCTACATTCCTATCATCCCTCCCGTCACAGCTGCTCCCTCTTCCCATCAGCGTGTCTCCGTGCCCGCCCCGCCCCGCCCCGGCCCCGCTGAGTGAAGGGCGCCACATCTCATAATGAATTCAATTACTCGAGCGCCTGTTTTTACGGCGGCGGGGCGCTCGGGACCCTCCCTTCAACATCACTCTGCCGAGGCGCGGACAGTAAAGGGCGAGAAGGATGGAGTGAGGCGAGGACAGGGCGGAAGGGCAGACAGGAGGAAAGAAAGTCAGTTGAAGGGGGTAGACAGGAAAGACGGACAGTAAAGGGCGAGACGGATGGGATGAGGTGAGGACAGGGCGGAAGGGCAGACGGGAGGAAAGAGAGTCAGTTGAAGGGGGTAGACGGGAAAGAAAGAAACACAGTGGGAGGGAAAAACTAAACACATAATATCCTATGGTGAAAATAGAGACTAGAAGAATGGAAGAATGGAATGGAGAGAGGACAGGGCGGAAGGGCAGACGGGAGGAAAGACAGTCGAAGGGAGTAGACGGGAAAGAAAGAAACACAGTGGGAGGGAAAAACTAAACACATAATATCCTATGGTGAAAATAGACTAGGAGGATGGAAGGATGGAATGGAGAGAGGACATGGAGGAAAAGCAGACGGGAGGAAAGAAAGTCAGTTGAAGGGGGTAGACGGGAAAGAAACACAGCAGAGGAAGACAGGAGGGAAATACAACTCACTGAAAGGGGAAATAAACATACATACAACATCCCTGAGGTGAGTGGTGAAGCGAGTGGGATGGAATGAGAATAGGACAAGGCCGGAGGGACAGACAGAAGGATAGACACAGTGGGAGGGAGAGGACGGGATGGAAAAAAACAAAAACTCACTGGGAAGGGAAAAAAAACATGCTGAGGCGAGAAAGGTGTAATAAGAATAATTAAAAAGGTCGAAGGGGCACGCACACAGGAGGAGGGAAACAAAGTGAAGGAAGAAACAAAACAAACAACATCCCTCAAGTGAAGAGTGAAGTATCTTTCTTACCACTGATAACACCAAACCTCTTTAAAAGCCAGATACGGAAAAAAAAGACAAAGACTGAAAAAAAACGAGGCACTTGGCAAAACAGATAAAAAAAGAGAGGGTGAAAAAAGCCTTCATTTCCTGGATTAAGAGCGTGTGTGAGGGAGGAGGAGGGTGGGGATGAGTGAGGGTGGGTGAGGGAGGACGAGGGAGGGGTGGGGGGGGTGAGGGAATGAGGGGGATCAGATGGCGGAGAAGGGATTAGTACAGTGAGTGAATGTGCGTGTGTGCATGTGTGCGTGGGTGTATGGGTGTCTGTGTGCGCGATTCCCGGGTTCGATTCACACAAACGGATGAGTATTTTTTAGCTGATGCCGAGAGCATGAGGATCAGGTGGCGTGTTATCAATCAGCGGTAACCAACACCCCGACTTTCAGCCCAGTAAGAAACCGTCAGGCAGCATAATTATGAACTTCGAAGAGTATAATTGAAATCGTCTTCCACGCCACCGTAGACTAAAATACCAATTTCACAGTCCAACACAGTGGCCTAGTAATCACCCGAACCAAACTATCCAATCTACAAAATCCACAATGGTTAGATTTTCGATGCAACACCAGATACACACTAAGAGATTTCCCGTAGTGTAGTTTATTCAAATTTCTTACCTTAAATATGAACACACTACGCTCCAAAAGGGATAATTTTCGAAGTCTTTGGTATTGGTTTGGAGGCTTACTAACCCATCATGGCGACCTGCGAAAGGCGCCCTAAAAACCACCACGTCACCTACTCCCACTTCTCCCCCACTTCGAGGCAAGAGTAAGCGCATCAAAACATTTCGCAGCAGTATTAGCTAATTTATCGAGGCTATCCTAACCACAGACCAAAAGGATCAGCCATTGGCCAGACCTTAATTGGACACCATCCCGCCTTCTGAATCTCCTCGTCAGTAAATAAATCGCTTCGTATGAGAGAGGCTTCGAGTGAACTAAATGTCAGAAGGCAATCAATCACATCTCTGACCCGACAATAAATATGACTGCAAAGTGACGAAGGGAAATACAAAAAGGCAATTCATAAAGGACACAGGGTAAAGAAAAAGGTTGTGGATGAAAAAATATATATATATATATATATGTATGACTGCAAGGAAACACAGAAAAATACAGGAAAGGGGCAATTCATGAAGGGAAAAGAATGAGAAAAGGATGAAAAAATATAAAAACCACCGAGCTGAATATAAATGAGTGCAAAAAAAGACAAAAGGAAAACATACGAAAGTGCAACTCATCAAACAATGACAAAGAAAGAAAAGTTTCAACCATAACAAAAAATACACAGACCCGAAAATAAATAAAACAGCAAAAAAAAGCAAAGAAAAATAAATAAAATGGGTGACTCATAAAACAAGGACAGAGAAAAGGATCGGTGATAAAAGAAAACAAAAGAACATCACCCAGTTGCTCTGAGATGAGGCGTGGTGGCGTGTGGCGTCTGGAGGCAATAGGCGGCTGGCAAGGGTGGGGCAGGGCGAGCCGTGGCGGGGCGGGGAGAGGTGAGGTGAGGAAGGTGTGCGTCGTCTTATGAATGAAGAATGAGCGAGGTGGATGGGATGGCTGTCTGCATATTCGCGATATTTGTATGCAAACCTTACAACGACGGAGTGTGTGTGGGGGGAGGTGTGTGTGTGTGTGTGTGTGTGTGTGTGTGTGTGTGTGTGTGTGTGTGTGTGTGTGCGTCAGAAACGTAATGACAAGAGATATACATATACAATGAGAAATCAGGTGCAGAGAAGGATACAGGTAGATAGATAGATATATAGATAGATAGTGTGAGAGAAAGGGGAGCGAGAGGGAGGGAACACACACACACACACACACACACACACACACACACACACACACACACACACACACACACACACTGAACTAAGGCTTTGAATAGGTTCTAACGCACATCTATATTTAGTCATCTGTAGCTTTGTCTGTTTAATTGACGATCTTGCTGTCGGGGATTCTGCTCTCTCTCTCTCTCTCTCTCTCTCTCTCTCTCTCTCTCTCTCTCTCTCTCTCTCTCTCTCTCTCTCTCTCTCTCTCTCTCTCTCTCTCTCTGAAAAAAAAAAACTAATGCTTTCGTAAATGTTTCACCTTCAAACGTACTGATGAAAAAATAATACTATAAACTAACGCTTTCTCGCGCAGCTCCATAAAATATTGCTCACTCTCTTGTAAACCGGTATGAAAAAAATACATATATATGTATCTCGTTTTTTACTGTTGCTTCCGTTTCAGCTTAAAATGCGCTTCGAGACAAACGCTACACAATGTTTTTTTTTCCAGCGAGGGGTTTTACGAGCGTTGCGGTGTAGGCAGCAGTCGAGCCCAACCTTTGGCATATTGCAGGAGAATTATCGGATAAAGTGATTACTTGCCTACCAACAGGAAAAAAAACAAGAGAGAACACGGGATTGACGTCTTTTTTACTTTTTCTTACAGTATCGGCGCGGCAAGAGTCGGCAGTGAGTGATTCTTCTTTTATTCTATTTATTGCCCGTCTATTGTTTTATGTTTGTTTGTCCGAGTGCTTGTCTGTATCTGAGTTTTTCGAGAGAGGGAAACACTTGGTCATGATGTATTAATAGAAGATTGTGTCCTTGGCGATGTGTGGAAGACAGATGTATAGACAGAGATGATATGATATTTTTTTGTGATGGCAAATTGTGTGAAAGGATATGATGAGAATGTGTATCTGTAAGTGTTTCTGGTAAGTATTTCTAGGCGTCCTCCTTCCCCGCCTCGTCGTTCTTTTTATCTACCTACACCTACTACCAAAACCACTTCAATATCAGTACATTTTATACCACTACTTTTCCTCGTCCACTTCCTCGTTCTTCTCTTTCTCTTCCTACTACTACTACCACTCAAACCACTCCTATACCAGTAATCTCCCTCCACCAGCACAAAAGCACACCAGTCAGCCAGCCACTACCAAAAAACAACAACCCAACCCAACTCGACCCTCGGCGCTGGAAACAAGGCAACCCCGTGCTGGCCACCGCTCCGACCCTTCCCCCCGTGGCGTGACGAGTGACAAAACAACAAACAGTCCTCCCCGCCGTACCTGTGCCTGGTTGCCCACCTGAGCCTGGCCATGCACACGTGATTGCCCAATGGAGACCCAGTGCCGGAGGTAAACAAAATATCTCTGCCTATCTCTATCTCAAACCTCATATTTTCCCTTCAACCACGTACTCTTGCTTTATGTTTACAGATCAGTCCTTTGAATCTGACTGGAGAAAGAAGGAGATTTGAAGCATAATTAGAGGTCACGCTTATTAACTACACCATCAGATTAGCAGGTTATTAGGTTGTCAGGTTGTTTTGGACTCCCTAGTATCTCAAAGACGGACAACAGCAGTCACTCTTTGTTTGCGACACTTGCACAATAGGCCACGCTTATTAACTATATCGACAGGTTAATAGGTTATTTTGGACCCCCTAGTATTTGGATGAGGGAGGGCAACTGCAGTCACTTTTTGCTTGTAACTTTTGCCGGACACCACCATCGCCTCACCATCAAAGGTCACGAATGTTTTTATAATACGGTAATTGTGCCTCGATGCTCTGGACGTCAACCGCTGCCAAAGAACGTGTGACCGCCGTAAAATGCCGCCCGGATTGAAGCCTCCACCAAACCCTGAATCCACATGACGCTTAGCACCAGCCTGTCTTCCTCTCCGCGCTTGAACTTTCGCGTGAAGATGATAAAATTTGGTGCTTCAATACTTTGGTCCCGAGCGTCCTGAATATATGATTTCTGCCTCTCCTGACATTTGTTCCTTCTCCTTCTGGGTAGTAATTCAGTTTGATATATCTTTTTGGTGGGTTATATTAGTCTTACCTGAGTGAAAGATTTGTTCATTTTGATGGAGCTCGGATGACACATTTTTCTGCTTTTCTTTTTCTTGTTAAAAGAGTAGACTTACTTTAAATGCTTCATGTCTTTCACTGTCTATCTAGGTGCGAGTGTAAGATTTGTACAAACTTACGAATTCAGGTAACTTGTATCTTCTTTGTCTTGGTTGTAAGTACAGTTTCTGGTGTTGTGTATTGATTTTTTTTCTATTCTGGGAGTCAAATTAATAAGTACCATCTCCATTACAAGGCAAGCTCACATCAATGGCAGCCTCACTTCGGTATGCAAATTAGATCGAGGATGAAACCTTTGCACTTGAGAAGAAAAAAAAAATGTTTGTCGCAATTCTTTACGTCTAATTCCTTCTCTTGCCTTCAGAAAATATCGATGTGTTGTGATTTCTCTGTCTAACGCCATTTTCCTATATACAATAACAACATTTACTTGTCCTGTCTAATGTCATTTTTCTATATACAATAACAACACTTACCTGTCTTCATAAAATACTGATACGTACGGATTTGTCTGGTTTATGCCTCCTTTGATATAAATAGTTAACATTGCATTGGCTTAAACCATTTTTGTTGATTACTGTGTGATTCTGCGAAATATTCTCAAACATGTTGCATTAAAAATCTTCATGCAATAGGAACTAAAAGACGTAGGCTCATGCTCCTTTCTGAATCACCAGACGATTCTTGTTTTTTCAGATACTTAAAAATAACACTACTATTTTCTGTATTTTTTTTACGTCAGCAAGTCGAATAGAAAAGTAGAATTAAGCTTTTAAATGCAACTTCGCAAGGATATTGTTGTTATTATTATTATTATTATTATTATTATTATTATTATTATTATTATTATTATTATTATTATTATCATTATTATTATTATTATTATTATTATTATCATTATTGTAATTATTATTATCATTAGCGTTGTTATTGTTATCATTACTATTGTTTCTGTTGTTGCTGTTAGTGCTACTGTTGCTATTCCGTTTCAAGTAGCATTCAAAGCAGTGTGTGGACCATCTTTCATTTTAATTAGTATTTCCTACTCAAATTAATTCGTGTTCCCGGAAGCTCACTCAATCCTAATTAGTAGTTGTTGGTAAGCAGCTTTCAAGACGTACAAATCGTCCCCTGTTCTTAATTCGTGTTTAGCAGAACAAACTCCTGCTGCTTAAGTTCACCAAAGTCATGTTCTTGTCATCGGCAACACATGGAAGACTCAAGGCAGTGCAAAGACCGTCCTCAAGATCTGATCCTTCTTAAGTAAGGCTGAGAACCAGGAAGTCAATGGAAAATGATAAAAACAGAAACAATACAATAAACGAGAGAGAGAGAGAGAGAGAGAGAGAGAGAGAGAGAGAGAGAGAGAGAGAGAGAGAGAGAGAGAGAGAGAGAGAGAGAGAGAGAGAGAGAGAGAGAGAGAAAGGCAGCTGGTAAAATATAGCATCGGGAGAGTCCAGAAATCATCGTCCTGCTTCGCTCTCTTTTCCCGGGGTCCGCAGGGGGTGATTCCCAGGCCTGCAGTTCGTTACCCCCTTCACCTCACCCCCCAGCCCCCCATTACCTCATTTCTCTTATACACTAACCTCATTCACCACCCCACTTCACCTCTTCCCAATCCCTCTAACCTCACCTTTCGACCCCTTCACCTCACCTTACCTCATCTCTTACACCCTAATCTCATCCACCACACCACTTCACCTTTCTTCCCGACCTCTCTAACCTCACATCACCCTAACCCCCTTTTCTTCACCTTCTCAAATCCCTTAACCTCACCCCCATCAACTCTTTACCTCACCTTCTAACTCCTCCTAACCTCATACCGTACCTCCGTAATCATCTAATATTATCCCCAAACCCTTTATTCTCATCTTCAAAGTCCACTAACTTCATATTCTAACCCCCCCTTTCCCTCACCTTTCAAGCCACCCTACAATCATTACCTACCTCCCTTCACCTCACGTCTCAAAACCCTTTAACCTCATCCTTAACCGAGATTTACCTCACTTCCTAGTCCCTATAACCCTTCAGTCTACCTAAATTTCATCCATCCAGTCATCACTCTTTGTTTTCATCCACTCTTTTATTTGTTTACCTGGTCTTCATCTTTCTGTCTGTATTTCATCATCCACTTTCTTTGCCCTTTCCACATCATCCAAGTCAAAATCCCTGACCTAATCCCTTCTTTTATTCACTGCCCACTTCTATTCCTTCTTTATTCACCTCTCAAACCTTCCCTTATCCCTTTCTCCCTCTCCCCAAATCCCTCACACACACACACACACACACACACACACACACACACACACACACACACACACACACACACACACACACAGCCTCTCTCTCTCTCCTTCCCTCTCTCCTCACCCTCGACATTTTAATTATAACCTTAAAGCACAGGGTCTCATGGAAGAAGGTCATTACACAGTGAAACCTGGGGAAGGAGAAGAGAAGGGAAAAGGAGAGAGAGAGAGAGAGAGAGAGAGAGAGAGAGAGAGAGAGAGAGAGAGAGAGAGAGAGAGAGAGAGAGAGAGAGAGAGAGAGAGAGAGAGAGAGAGAGAGAGAGAGAGAGAGAGAGAGAGAGAGAGAGAGAGAGAGAGAGAGAGAGAGAGAGAGAGAGAGAGATAGAGAGTGAGAGACAGAGCTAGAGATTGACGGAGATGATGATGAAGGTAAAAGTGATAAAAAAAGCAAAAAGTCGCCAAAATGAAGTCACGAAGAGCAGGTATCGAGGCGGAAAAGAGGGCGTAATGGACAAATGAACACTTCCACGACTACAAGCGCGGAATGGAGGAGGAAGGAAAGGCGGGCCGGTGATTAATGACTAATGAGAAGGACGGCAGACCAGGGAAGGGAAGGGGAGACGAGAAGGAAGGTGCAGCAGGTTTTCTTGAGAGCGAAGGAGAAAAAAAAGTAGCCGAATGGAATGTTTTAAAGGCTTCTTCTTCTCTGGGAGGTAATACGATTAGCAAGCACCGGGTAACTATCACAGGCGGAATGATCAGATGTTAATTAAGGATGGAACAGCAGGTAAGGAAAGAGTCCAACGAGATAAAGAGATAGAAGGATAGAATTAAGGATGGAACAGCAAGTAAGGGAACAACAAGATAAAGAGATAAAACTAACCTTACCTAACCTAACAAAGATAGAGATAAACACAGACAAATCGAGACAGAAAGCGTGAGAGATAGTGAGACGAAGGGAGAGACACATGAAGTGACGGTGATGTGTATGGAAATAGAAGAAAAGAAAAGTAACAATGGTAGGAGGGTATCAGGAGACCTCTCCTCCCGAAATTGACCCCTCTTTCGGCCACCTCTTTGGATTCTTATTAGGAGCAACGAGTAGCGGGCTTTTTTATCATTATTTCCTTTTTTTGTGCCCTTGAGCTGTCTCCTTTGTTGTAAAAAAAATACACACTCTGGTCTTATTATTTTGTTGAAAGGTGAAAAAGTTATAGGATACTTTTTATATACTTTCGTAATGTTAAATCTAGCTTTTACAACCTTAAACCACGTACATTAATCTATCACTAGTCATTACTATTTATCATCAAAAGCTAAAAATAAAACAAAGGAAAATAATTAAATAAACGGGATTCTCATATACATAAAAAAGGAAGTAAAACAAGACGCATTTCACATTACAAAAGGGAAGTGTAAAATTTTCTCTCGTCGTAATTGATATGAAAGAAAGAAACAACAGAAAAAAAGCGCGTGGGTGGAATGCAACGTAAAGGAAACTGAAGTAAAAAAAAAAACGAAAAAAAATATTGAAGGTAGAGACGAGTCGCAGGGATGGTGGAAGAGGGCGGAGGTGGAAGAGAGGTGGAAATGTGGGAAGGAGAGGAGGGAGACGGAGGGAACGGGATGAGGCGACTCCGTCTGTCTACCTCTGTGATACCCAACACTCGGCGTCAAAAAACGAAGAAAAGGATTAAAAATATGAAAAGAACACAAAAAACACATCAAGACGAAGACGAAAAGAACATAATACAAGGAACATGAAAGCGCATACAGCAACTCCTTTAGTCGGCTTAGAGTAAAAAGGACTAGAAATTTGTAAAGAAAACATTAAAGAGGAGAGTCCAGAACGAGAAATTTTAATGAGAGAGAGAGAGAGAGAGAGAGAGAGAGAGAGAGAGAGAGAGAGAGAGAGAGAGAGAGAGAGAGAGAGAGAGAGAGAGAGAGAGAGAGAGAGAGAGAGAGAGAGAGAGAGAGAGAGAGAGAGAGAGAGAGAGAGAGAATCGTTTACCAGAATACATTTGTCTCCTCTTAAGTTGCGCGTAAAAACCGAGAATGAAGATGAATCACAGATTTCGTCTCGGCTCCAATTTCTCAGTTATTTATTTTTATCATGCCAGTCACACACACACACACACACACACACACACACACACACACACACACATATGTATGCATGGAGTACACCCGGGCAAGAGTTTCTCCAATAGTGGTCTTTAAAAATTCAAAGGCATACGCTCTCGGGCGGGGCATAGACGCCTTCCGCCAAGTGTTGTGATGCGCGTGTGGTTGACTTGGGGGCGTTTTTCCCTTACAAATTACACCTTTTCTCTCTCTCTCTCTCTCAAAACTTCTTCTGTCTCGTATGTAAAATATCAAGAGCGACATTGCTTTTCATTTATCTATTTATTTATGACTTTTCTACATAGATCTGCTTTTGAGTATCTTGTCCCTCTCTCTATTTCATACGCAGACGCACTCTCTGCTCAGTTATCATCTATCATAAGTAAAAGATTAAGTCATGCCTTTCCGATCATTACGTTTACTTGCGATCTAGTACAAGTTTTTCAGGGTTTTAATACGGTCGTTTCACTTTCACGATCCTACCTCGGTCATCCTCACACTGGTTAATAAATATCTCATGAAGTAATAAGACTCGATTCAATGTGGCAGCAGCATCAACCACAACACCCATGAAGCAACAACCTCATAAGTCACAAGAGCCACAAGTACGCCCTATCTGAGCACTGAATTCTAAATCCACTCAACTCACCATGAAGAAGAGAATCAAGCAAGCAAGTGGAGGGGGTAACGCTATAGGCTGCAGTAAAAGAGTGCGGTAGAACTGGTAGCAATAGCTTTAAATTAGATAAGTTCAGCTTTAATAAGGACATTAGCAAGAATTAGTTGGTGTGTGTACCTTCAGGAGACTTCTTTCGTTTCTGTATTCCTACTCCACACCCTCAACTGAACTGTTCTGGACTGGAGGTGGCGAGAGGAAGGCGATGAGAGGAAAGGGTAAGGGAGGGAAAGGTGATAAAGGGAAGGAAGCAAGGCAAGAGGCAAGTAGAAAGGGAAAGATGGGAAAGGAGTGGTGGTATGAGGCAAGAGGTAAGGGGCAAATGACGAGGAACAAGTGGTAAGGTGAAAGTGAATGGTAGGAGGCAGGTGGATAACAGTTTGTGGGAAGGGAGAGGAAGTAAGGAAGAGGGGTAGGAACAAGTGGTAAGGGGTAGGCGGCGAGGGACAAAAAGTAAGGGAAATATTGGAACAGGGAAGTGGAAAATGGGTTATAGGAAGGGAGAGACGGTAAGGGGCAAGTGGGAGGCGAGGGGGGAAAGGTAAGGGGGAGACGCTAAGAAAGAAGCAGGAAAGGGGGAAGAAAGTGGTAAGGGAAGGAGGTAAGAGGCAAGTGAAAAAGGTTTGTGGCAATGGGGAGGTGGCAAAGGGTAGATGGCACGGGGGACATGTTAGGGGGCAGGAAGTAAAGGGAAAAGGGGTAAATGGTAAGTGGTAAGCAGCAAGTGGAAAAAAGGTTGTGGTAAGGGCGAGGCGTAGGAGCGGCGGCGAGGTGGTGGACGAGCAGAGGCTGTGAGAGGCGGCAGACCCTTGGTATCAAATATTCATCTGGACCCCCGGCTCCCTCTCCTTCCAGGCCGGCTATACGTCCTGGCCGGAGTATAGCACATTCTTGCCCCGCTCCCCTACCACGGCCACGACGATGCCTCCCCGACGGTACCCGGCTTCAAGGGGATCATAAAGGGGTTTTCTTCTTTACCCTCTGATCAACTTGAAACCTTTATATGTTGAGCAAGAGAGCGTTGGGGAGTGCTTGATGGAATTTGGTGTTTTTTTCGTCGTTAGTCTTCATACTGGATGCCATACACACTATACAATTACATGTTGAAGATAGATAACTAGATTGATTATTTATTAGATTGATGGATGGAAGAAAAAAACTAGACTGATAAAATAGATAAGGAAGCAAATCAAACATTTTAACTGACACACACACAAAAAACAAAAAAACAAAAAAACTCGCCGATACTTAGCCAGCCATTCCTTGCTCAAAGTGTTCTCGAATTTCACACACGCGCAGGCTACACAGTCAAACACACACACACACACACACACACACACACACAAGCACACACACTCCGCCGTAATCCCTTGCCAAACACAACACAACGAACAGGGTAAATCCACGCCAAAACCGATTGTAACTAAACTCCTTTAAACATCGCTTCGTTTAATTATGGATCACTTGGGAAAAGGCAAAGCTACATAAAATCGTATCACAGAAGAGAGGATAGCTGACGGGGAGATGGGAGAGGAAGGCGAGGGAGGGTAGGAGGGTAAGACAAGGACAGAGGGAAGGGAAGGGACTCATTAGGACGAAGAGCATGCATGTGAAAGAGCATAATATTAACCGATAGGACTTCAGCTTTGCGTTTCCCTGTTTCCGCAGCATCGGGTCATTGCACTATGCCGCAGCCAGACCGTCGCTGCGTCACACTACCCACCACAGGAAGCAAAACTAAGCACAGAACCCGCAAACAATGCCCGCAGTGCATCACCATCGCTATACATCACCCACACACCAAAACAAAACAAACACTAACCGCACAGGCTATACATAACGCGCCCGAAGACGGCTGTATACTCGTAACCATAACCACGACCACTGTAACTCCCACCCCAAGCTTTTACATCGCACTCTTCTTCCGGGTTACATATATCCCCCTCCTGTTTTGGTATAAGGAGCGCTTGGTAGATGTGTAGTTGTTGATGATGGTGCTGATTATGATGAAGACGACGGAGATGACGAAAGTAAAACAGGTGAATTAGGAAAGATATAAATAATAAAAGTAGTAAAAATGATAATAGAAAAATAAAGCAAAAGAAGAGGAGGAAGGGAAATATGGAAAACAGCAAGAAGGAGGTTGAAGAGAAGAAGCAGGAAGAGAAGGACGAGGAGTAGAAGCATAATGAGGAAGCAAAAGAGGACGAAGAGGATCAGGAGGAGGAGGAGAGGGTGAAAGAGATTGAGAAAGAAGAGGAGGAGAAGAAAGAGAAAAAGAAAGAGGGGGAGAAGGAGGAGCAGTAACACGAAGGGGGAGGAAACAGCAGCAGTCCGTTCGTCTTATAATTCATAAGCGGTGCTCTACAAATAATGCCGAGTTGAAAAAAAAACAGGAAAAAAACAAGAAAAGCCTAAGCGAAGAAATATGAGCAAAGACTCGACGGACTACCAAACAGCTTCCTCCTCCTCCTCCTCCTCCTCCTCCTCCTCCTCCTCCTCCTCCTCTTCTGTGTAGTACTTCTCCCTCCTTAGTTTCTTTGTCTTCGCACGTCCAAGGCAATTCTCTCTCTCTCTCTCTCTCTCTCTCTCTCTCTCTCTCTCTCTCTCTCTCTCTCTCTCTCTCTCTCTCTCTCTTCAAGCAGCCCATCTTTAATTAGGTTACCTGGAATCGTCGTCTTTCTAATGATTTAATCACAAAATAAATAATTAGTAATATTAAAATCCACCCAGAGAGAGAGAGAGAGAGAGAGAGAGAGAGAGAGAGAGAGAATAAAGCAGGACAGGGAAGATCAGGGTGCCGGGGTGTCTTCTGCTTCGCTCTTCAAGTATTCAAATTAATATTGACAGGCTGGACTAGAGACAATTTATTTCGTGCTGGACCGTTGGGGATAAATCTTGAATACAAAGACAAATCGTTATTAAGTCAGTCCCCTCAAAGCTTTAGTCTCTCTCTCTCTCTCTCTCTCTCTCTCTCTCTCTCTCTCTCTCTCTCTCTCTCTCTCTCTCTCTCTCTCTCTCTCTCTCTCTCTCTCTCTCTCATTATCTCTAACTCATTTTAATCATTATGGTCCATCATATAATCCATGCTTTTAACTTTCTTTCCTTCTCTCTATTAATTAAAGTCTACGGGTTTTACTTTCACATTTAAATACATTGATTTCCTATTTTCATTGACATCTTTAAAACAAATTTCACTCCTCTCCCCCAAGATGAGAATTTAGACCGTACATAGTAATAATAATAATGATAAAAGTACTAGTAACAATAACAGTAATAATAAAATAATATGTATTCAGCTCTTCTAATTTCCTTTCCTTTCCTTCCCCCTTTCTTCACATTCCTTAACTTCTCTTCCCTTCCCCTAGTTTCCGATCCATTCCCTTCCTATCCCTTTCCCTTCCACCCATATCGTTCCTCTCCAGGCCTTTGTAGCGGCAGGAATTTCCTACTAAAGGTAATGACATGCACAATGGAGCTTGAGTAGGCGAGGAGGGAGTAAGAAGAGCGGAGGAGAGTGAGTGAAGGAGGAAGGGAAAAAACGGTGATGAGGGGAATGAGGAACTGATCTCTCGCTTTCTGTCTCTATCTCTCTGGAATACCTACTCAACCTCCTACTTTCCTCCTCTATAAACATTAATTAATCTTCCTACTGTCTGCCTACATACCTACCTACTTGCCTTAATTGCACACCCACCTAATGAGACAACGTGGGCAGGTAGACAAAAGGTAGGAATAACACAAGCTTTGGCTCTCCTGAGATGAGTGCTTGCCCGCCTAACAGCCCGCTTACCCACCTTGATGCTAGCCAACCCGCCGGCCAACACAACGACCCGTCTACCTCTACCTCTCCTTTGCTCTATATTTTGCTCCGTCCTCGCCATACCAGCTCTTGGGGGGCATTAGCGAGGCAGCAGCGAGACGGCTAAGTGACGCCATGCCGAGTCATCCACGTCCCGAAACAGACGGACGAGATGTGTGTTGGGGAGAGGGAGGGGGAGTATGTGTGAGAGAGCGGGGTATGTGTGGGGGTGGGCGGGGGGGAGGGGGGGAGGGCGTGTGCGTGTGTGTGTGTGTGTCAAAAAGAAAGATAATGTATAAAAGTACAAAGAGAGGTAATGGAAGAAAGAAAAAGGGAGAGAACGAGGAAGAAAGAAGTGAAGCTGCGGGAGGAAGAGGAAGGGGAGCGAGAAGAGGAGGAGGGAGAGGAGGCCACCTGTTTAATGTTGTATGAGGAAGGTGGTGGCGGTGGTGCTGGTGGTAGTGGTGATGGTGGTGGTGCTCGCTCGCCGCATCACCATTACATCTACCACCACCATCCAACCCCCCCCCCCACCCCCCACCCCTTCCCCAGACACCCTCCCCCTCTGGTAGTCTTTCACCCAAATATTGCACGACGGGAACTTCACCACACAAATCAGCGCCCATCATTGCCGCATTCCGGGTTCGTGCGCGCGAAAGTACTACATAAATATGCTACTGGGAAGGTCGTTCGTAATTGTGGTAGCAGTGGTGGTGGTGGTGGTGGTAGTAGTAGTAGTAGTAGTAGTAGTAGTAGTAGTAGCCGTGATAACAAGACTAGAAATAAGAATAAGAATCAGAGGAACAAGAAGAGTAAGAACAAGAACAAGAAGAACAAAAAGAAGGAAATGATCAATAACAATAATAACAAAAAAAAAACGAAAACTAAAATACAAAAACTAATAAGACTGAAATAATACAACAGCAACAACAACAACTAAAAAAAAGAACACGCACTACACAGTCACACACACACAACACACTCACAAAAAAAAACGATACACAAATTATTAACGCACACCACGCTATATATGATTTACCCTACATTCTCTGCGTCATCTGTGTACCAGTGAGACCAGGCAGAGGTAGATAAGGTCTCCAGGTGTGAATAATTACTTAGACACCTGACACGTTTCCCTTTCACCCCCCCTTCATCCCCCTCTCTGATGGTTTAATTAGTCTTCGTGTGTACCTGCCTAACACCTGTCGCTCAAGCAGGTGTTGCATGTAATATTGATGCAGCTGTTGTGTGTTCTGTAGGAGGCAATGTATGATGTGTGTGTGTGTGTGTGTGTGTGTGTGTGTGTGTGTGTGTGTGTGTGTGTGTGTGTGTGTGTGTTATCTTGCTATAGTTATTTGATGTAATGGATAACCCGTAACACAAAGAATAAGAACGAAAAACCTGTCTCTATCAATTTATCTATTTCAAAACCACACTTTAAAACATTCTCCTAACACATTCACACCGACACACCTCCTACACCAACCCCCTTCCCCGCCTCTTCCCCCCTTTCCTTCTCCTCCCCCCGATGGCTCTGCACGTAACTTCCGGGTAAGTGTTCAGTAATGCAATACAAAGTTGTTAACAAGTTGGGCCGGACCGTCCTGAAGAATTCTCGAAACCCTAATGCAGGAGTCTTCCCCGACCACTCCGCTAAGAGGGTAAACCTTTGACTTAATACTACAACTCATTCTTCTTCTTTCCCTTCTTCATTTTTTTCCTCGTCTCCTTTTCTAATTCTCTTCTTTCTGTTCCTCTTTGATCTCTCTTTGATTCTTTCCCCTCTTACTTCTTCGAACGTTTGACTTGATACTACAACTTCCTCTTTTCCTTCTTCTTTTTTCTTCGCCTCCATTTCTAAGTTTCTTCTGTTTCTTCCTTTTTGATCTCTCTTTGATTCTTTCTTCTCTTCCTCTTTCTAAACTTAAACTTGATACTACGATTTCTTCTCCTTCTTCTATTTCTCCAGTCCTCTTCTTTCTCTTCCTCTTTAATCTTCTTATTTTTTCTTCTCCTGCTCCTCCTCTTAATTCTTCTAACCTTTGACCTGATACTACAACTCCTTCCTCTTTTCATTTTTCTTCTTCGCCTCCTTCTCCATTTCTCTTCTTCTTTGATCTTCTTTTTCTTTCTCCTCCTCTTAATTCTTCTAACTTTTTTTTACTCCACTTCTTTTTTCCTCTAGTCTTCTAACTCTTTTACTTTCTTTTGTTCAGTTATTTCCTTTCCTCTCTTCTCCTATCTGATCGTCTTTTCCCTTCTATAATTCGTCGAACTTCTAATTCACTTCTCATTTCCTCTAGTCTTCTAATTCACAAACTTTCTTTTATTAATTTATTTCCTTTCCTTTCTTTTTCTACTCTCTCTCTTCCTTTCTCCTTTACGTATCAGTCCTCTCCTTTATTATTTTCTACCTTCTCCCTCTTTTCTTCCTCTTCTCTACTGTCTCTCTCTCTCTTTCCCTCATTCAGCTACACACGGCATTGATGGGGGATGATTTTATTTAAAGTTTTTCTTCGCCAACACCTAAGTGGCATTAACGCCGAATACGCGAAATGCCGAATTCATGAGAGGCCCGAAGACAAGGGCGGAATGTGTACTGTCGGCCGAGAATGTAAGGCCTACCTAAACAGACGAAATGTTATGAAAAGGGTCCAATATATATAACAGTTCTATTCGTTAAAGCACGGTGTCTCTAATTTTCGTTCTTTCACCGTTCTATCTCCTTAGCAACTTATTGGACAACTGTACCTTTTGTGAAGTGTATTTGTTTATAGCGATATACAAATGCGAGCAGGAATATATATAGGAACCGCTTCTTTAGAATGTAGAAATTTCATTCGAGATTAAAACCATAGTTACCGGTATCTCGATTCATATACATTTGAGACAAAGAAAATAAAGGCAGTTGTATATACATTCACAAGAGTAATAAAACAGAGACACATCATTGGTGTTTAGGATAGGGAATTGAAGAAAGAATGGAATGAATGAATGAATAAGTGAAAGGGGAAAGGAAGAAAAGAAAACATGGAACGAAGAATAGTCAAACGTCTTCCTACAACGCAACGTATAATGAAAGAAAGAAAGAGAAATGGAGGATAGTTGAAAATCTCCCTGCACCACTTTAGCTATGAGGAAAGGAAGGAAAGAAAGAAAAAACGAAGAATAGCTGAAAAAAAGTCTCCCAGCAACTAACTAACTAAACGAAGAACCGACCGAACAACGAAAGGAAGGAAAGGAGAAACAGAGGCGGATTACAAAAATAGTCTCCCTGCAAGCCACTAAACGAACGAAGAAAGAAAGAAACAAAAGAAAGAAAGAATAAAAGAAGGAGGTGGATTTACAGTCTCTACAACGCATTTAAGGAACAAAGAAAGGAAGGAGAGAAAGAAACAATAAAACAAGAATAGCTGAACGCCTCCCTGCAGCGCGTACCAGCCGTGTTCTGCGTGTGAGTGACCTAACCCGGGTGACTTGGCGGCGCGGCGGGTCCATAACGGGCGGCGGGCGTTCACTTTGTCTTCGTCGGGCCTTCAAATATGAGAGCTGACGAAGGCACCAGCCGGCAGGGGACGCTAAGGATTTACTGCAGTATTTATCACCTTGTTCCCGAGGGTCTGTTGGTCTGACGTGTCGCGCGCAAGTGGTAGAGGCAGCAAGAACTTAAGAAGGAAGAGAAAGAGGAGGATGGGAAGGTGAAAGAGGGGGGGGGGGAGGGGGGTTGAGAACGACGTAAAGAAGATAAGAAGACTGAAGCGCAGGAAAAAGTAAAATCACAATAAATACAAAGAGGTACAAGGAGGAAGAGGAGAAAGAGGAGGAAGAGGAGAAGGAGAAGGAGGAGGACAACTACTTGAAGATAAGAAGAAAGTTGAAGAAGGGAAGTAAGTAAAAATAAAGAGAAAATAAAGAAGAGAAAGTAGAAAGAGGGGAAAGTGAAAGGGAGAAAAGAGAGCGGAATCAGAGGAGAAAGAAAAAGAAAAATTAAAGAGGAACCACGAGGAAGAGGAGTACGAGGACAAGGAAGCCAAGATGAGGAAAGAGCAAAGAACACAAAGGAAAATGGACAAAGGAGGAAGAGGAGAAGGAGGAGGAAAGAGTAGACTTGACGCCAGCCTCTCTTGTCACTTCCCACGAGCAGACAACACCGAAATAGGAGGAGCAGCGAGATGAGACATGTGTGTGTGTGTGTGTGTGTGTGTGTGTGTGTGTGTGTGTGTGTGTGTGTGTGTGTGTGTGTGTGTGTGTGTGTGTGTGTGTGTGTGTGTGTGTTTCTACTCGTACACAGACGGCGCTTGGGTGTAGCTAAACTCCTATTTAAGTCACCTACAGGACTCATTTGTTTCCTAAATCTTCTTCTTCTTCTTCTTCTTCTTCTTCTTCTTCTTCTTCTTCTTCTTCTTCTTCTTCTTCTTCTTCTTCTTCTTCTTCTTCTTCTTCTTCCTCCTCCTCCTCTTCCTCCTCATGCAAGACACTCGACGCGCCGCTCTCTCGTCATCCTGCATCACTTTTTTTTTCCTTCCTTCTTTCTCTTCTTTCTCTTTTCCGGAGACACATTATTTCATGCTCTTCACTTTTCGCACCTCGCTGCCCTCGTCTCTCCGCTCTGTGACAACCCCGAGCGTTTTCAAGTTTTTACTTCTGATCCCCGTCTCTCTCTCTCTCTCTCTCTCTCTCTCTCTCGTCCCTGTTACTTTTTTTCTTTTTTTTTCTTCTTTTGTTCGTATTTTCATCTCGTGTATCAGTAACTTTCCTCTTTCCTCGCCTGCTTCTCTCTCTCTCTCTCTCTCTCTCTCTCTCTCTCTCTCTCTCTCTCTCTCTCTCTCTCATGCCAAAAAGAAAGTGAAAGTGAGAAAAGAAGGAAACAAAAACTGAAGCCACCTGACAAGGAGTCCCCGGCCAGGTAACACGTCTGGTTCACCTGTTGCACTTTTTGCCGTCGGTGATCAGACACACACAATTATTTTTTTTTGGCCTCCCCGACCCTCCTAATGACGTCCTGTTGCCGGCCCAAAGCTTACTCCCAAAACAAAAAGGAATTCGGTCGGTCGGGTCGGTCGCTGCGGAGTTTATTTTTTACCCTGAACGAGAATAAAAAAAAAGGAAGGAGAGGAACGGAAAAAAAAATGTGTACGGTAGCAGTTCATCAGTACCCGAACGTGCAATCCTTTCCTAATCGACAAGTGAAACAATGAGAAACAAATAGCACGGAAAACTCACGTAAGAGACAGACAAACACTAATAACAACAGCCTCATAAAAGAGTGACGTAGAAAAGTGCTCACGGTGGTACTTTTGACAGTGAAGGAAATAGAGTGACAAAACACACACACACACACACACACACACACACACACACACACACACACACACACACACACACACACACACACACACACACACACGCACATGCTTATGCTCACCACAGGACTTCATTATGGCGGTTCTGATTCCATTACAACATCGTGTCAAGTCCCACAAAACCGCGCCAATAATCCTTTGCTAATCCCGCACGGTGACACGCGGAATTTAAAATTAATCCAGGGGGAGATTAACACTTTAGCTCGACCCACTATGCTGTCCCCTCTTCCTCCCCTCTCCCTTTCCCATTCTTTCTACCTATTTTCTCTCACTTTTCCTCCCTCTGTCTACCACCATGCTGTCCTCTCTACCCCTCTCCCTTTTTCTCTTTCCCTCTCTCACTACTTCCTATCTATTTTCTTTCATACTTCCTCCGTCCTTCTACTCTCCACCATTACCCAATTTGCAATCCCCTCCTGTTACCCTTTCTCTCCTTATTCCTCTTTGTATCTGTTATCGCTCACAATTCCTCCCTCCCTCCTCCACCATTACCTAACTTGCAGTCCAATACCGTCCCCTTTTCCCCCCTTCTTCCTTTCCTAAGTTAGTTTCTCTCCCTCTCTCCCTTTACCATCCCTCACTGCGTACCTTGAATTCCCCTCTTTCGCTATTTCTGTCCCTTACCTTCTCTCTTGCACTGACTCGTATCTCATCTCAACCACGACCAATCATGCAGTCCCCTATCATCTCCGTTTCTCCCTACCTATCACTTTCCTTCTCCTTCACTCACTCTCGCTTTTCCTCTGGCATCTCACACATCCTATCATGCAGTCCCTTACCCTTCTCCTCTTTTTCTTGTCATCCTATCCCTAAACACTTTCTCCCAGTCAGTAATATTTTTTCAGTCTTACTCCATTATTTATTTTCTACTTATTACCCACTTATTTCTTCTACCTCTCTCTTTCTACCTTATTTTTCCTTTTCCCTTCCACCCACGAGGCTAGATTTCAACCCTCTCCCAAAGCACTTATCCCTCTCACTCTCTCCCATCCCTCCCCCTCTCACCTTGCGTACCTCCCCATTTTCTCCTTACGCCTTTTCTCCTCGACAAATCCTCCTGCTCCCACTCCCCATCTGTTCGTTCATCCCTTCCCATCCTAACCACCCACTCTTTCACGGGATACGGAGCTCAGTGGTGATCCGAGGTACACTCTCTCTCTCTCTCTCTCTCTCTCTCTCTCTCTCTCTCTCTCTCTCTCTCGTGTTTATCATTTTATGTGCCTGTGTGTTGTGTGTGTGTGTGTGTGTGTGTGTGTGGCTCATAGCAAGGGATTTTTTTTCTGATGTGTTTGTTTGTGATTTACGTTCTTTTGATCATAAAAGATCAGAGGTAGGTGAGCACACACACACACACACACACACACACACACACACACACACACACACACACACACACACACACACACACACACATATATATGAAACAGCAACATCAAGGCGATTTGGAGATGAAGGGAAGAGAAGGGAGAGGAAAGGAAGAGAGGAGAGGCAAAGAAAGGAGAGAAGAGGAGAGGAGAGGAAAAAAAAAGAGAAGGAAAGAGATTAGAGAGGGAAAGGGAAATACAGTCAGGGAAAATAAAGAAAGATGGAGGGAACAGAAAAGGCATGAGGAAGGGAGGAAAGGAAAGGAACATAAAATAAGGACTAGGAGTGGAGGGGACAGAAAAAAAAAAGGTTAGGGTTGGGAGAGAAAGAGTGGGCAGAGGCAAGGGGCGGATCTGAAGGGGCAAGAGAGGGATGAAGAGGCGCCCCCGTAACTCTCCTGAAGGGAACGCGGGGTGAGGCCTCAGCGCGCGGCTCAGGACCTCTTCATAAGCAGGTGCGCCGCCGAGGTAATTAGCATCCGGCACCTGGCTAAGCGGATGGTTATTTGTCTGTTTTCCCGATAGGTTTACGAGTTAATTATCCAGAATGGTTATTAAATCAGCTCATTTATTCACTGTAATTAAATTTTTTCTCGCACACCTTTTTTTTTTCCTATGCCATCCGAAGGTGAGATGCAAAATCACTGTAATCATCTCATCGCCTCGTCCCGCCCCGCTCAGAGGATTAATGGACGCTATTGAAATGGACTTATAACCCCTCTTGCTTGCTTGCTTGGCTGTGGGGGACGGGAGTGGGTGAGGGAAGAGGGGGAGAGGGGGGATAGTGAGTGGGCAGGCTTGGGAGGGGGGGGGGGTTCGGGGTGATGGCTGAATAGAATCTGTGCAGGAGTTTACAGACATGGATGCTGCTCCTTGGGTTTGCTGAAGAGATACGTAGTGGAGGTGAACGGAGGAGCAAGAAGAGGAGGTAACATTAATAAGAAGAGGCTGTGAAAAAGTGATGCTTCGTATAGCTTCATAATAGAGTAAAGTAAAGGCGTGGAGGCTGCTAGTTCAACGTGCTTTATAAAGTGCTACGTAGAGGAGGAGGCTGAGGTTTAGAATGTCACCTTAAACAATAGATCAAGAGAACAGGGCTGAAGCTTTGTACCGATTTAAATAGCCAGCGATGTAGGAATATGGAAGAGCTTCAAAAGTGAGGAGGACGACGAAAAAGACGAAGAGAAAGACGTGAGAGACAAGTCCTGACACAGATTTAGAGGAAGGCAGAAGACTAGGAGAGGAATGGGACGGAAGACTGACAGAAAAAAAAATCGAAAAATAAAGTTACTCCAAGTTGTGTATAGGGCGGTAGTAAACTTTTTAGGAGAAGAGGATGAAGGGAAGAAAGGTTGATGGGGAAGTAGAAGACGTGATGTGACGGACTGTAGATTTATTTACACAGAGTAGCCTATAGATTTACGGACAGGAGTGTAGGAGGGTAAAAAGACTAGGCCAGAAAACGTAATAGGCTTAGAAGGGGTAGGCTTATAAAGGGAGGAAGTAAACATAAAGCCTTACGGATATATACAGTGAACTCTTATGGGTATTTTTTATTAAGGGGAAGTTTAGAGGATAATTTATAAAGTGTGTGAGATAGATACAGATAGATAAAACGAATAAGGGGAAACAAACGTATGTATCTTATTAGGGGGAAGTTTACAGAATGCTTTAACATGAGGTCTGTATTGGTGAGATCGTTGTATGAATAGTTAGTCAGATACAGAACATGAGAGTGACTATATGTATGTAAGAAAGCATATATATAAACGCATGAATGGACAAGTGTGAAATGTATGTATATATGTATGTTCCTATTCATGTATGCAGCAACGCGTCAAAGTATGCGTTTATGTATCAGGTATTTATGTATGCATGCGACACTCACCCATTTCACAGCGCCGGTTTCTGCTAGGCAAAATACAGACAGACACAGACAGACAAACAGATAGACAGACACTCCCGATTAAAACTCCACGCATGTTATCTTTCAGTCTACCATTCAAATCAATACCTGGAATTTTTTTTTTTAACTTTCATTCAATTCTTTATATTCTTCAACAAACAGAAAAGAAGGAAATGATGCACACAAACACAAAAACAGAGAGACAAACAATAGCCGTACACACACACACACACACACACACACACACACACACACACACACACACACACACTGTCCGCCGTGTTTGCCCGCTGCAGTAATCTCTAATAATTAAATGAGCAATGAAGCAAAAAACGAAGAAGTTATACCAGCACCGAGGAACCCAAACGGCGATAATGGTGCGACGGGAAGAGGAGGAGGAGGAGGAGGAGGAGGAGGAGGAGGAGGAGGAGGAAGGGGGCAAGGACAGTGAGGAAGAGGACAACGAGGAGGAGGAGAAGTTGGGGGAGGAAATAAAGATAAAAACTAATAATAAAAATAGGAGGATGACGATATCGAGGAAGTGAAGGAGAGAAAGAAGAAAAGGAATAGAAGAGGAGGTAGAGGAGCAGCAAGAAGAGAAAGAGGAGGAAAAAAGGGAGAACAGGAGGACGAGAAGGTGGGAAGGGAAGGAAAAAGACAAAACGAAAACGGAAGCTCAGAAAAAGAAAAAAAAGAGAAGTAATTAAAGGAAGGAGAACACCTGTAGAAAGAAAGGCGAGCGCTTAACACCTTTCCCTTTTATTCCTTTCATTATTGCATAAGAAGGAGAACGTCTTAAGGGCAGGGCGTGATGAAGAGCCTCCGGAATGGCCGAGAGGGGAAGCGAGGGCAATGTAGGACAGAGTTTGCTGTGGAAAAACCTGAGACAGACACGCAGAATCTTGAGACAACCAAAGATATAGACACCGACTAAGACAGACAGGCAGACAGAGAGAGACCCAGAGAGACAACACAGACATACTGAATCTTAAGAGAACCGAAGAATTAGTGTCAAAAACAGACAAACAGACAAGAGCGACAGCACGTAAAACTTAGACCTAATACGATAACAGAAACAAACAGACTGACAGACAAAATCACGAGACAACAAGAGAAACAGACGGCGACAAAACCAGAGTGAGGAAGAAAGGCACAGACAAAAACAGGCACACAGAACCTTGAGACAATCACAGACAGAAACAGACATATATACGTAAACAATGACAGACCAACAGACTGAAAGACCTGATAAGAAAAGAAAAACAGACTAACTATTTCACAGATCCAAGGAATTATACACAACAACAGACATACACACACACATACACACACACATAGAAAGACCCACAGAGAAAATGAGAGCGAGAGGGCCACACTAAAAACAGACACAGACAGAAAAGAGAAAGATAAACAAAGCCACAGCGTCAAACAGAGAAATGGAAAGAGACTGAGGGAGAATGTGAGAAAGAGAGAGAGGGAAAGAGGAAGCATTAGAACAAGAGAGCGAGAGAAAGAGAGAGAAAGAGAGTGAGGAAAGGTGAGGAGGCACACAAAGAGATCCGAGAGAGAGGAAAATACGAGCTTAAAGGAGGAAAGAGTCAAAGATGCAAATGTTGAGACCAATGACTCGAGAACAGGAGGAAGGAAGGACGGACGGAGGGAGGGAAGGAAGGAAGGAAGGAAGGAAGGAAGGAAGGAAGGAAGGCAGCGAGAAGAAATAGTACTGTACACGGTGAAGCAGGATAAGAAGACAAAGAGAGCGGAAGAGGGAAGGCTCGTAGCAGAAGTTTATAGGAGAACATACATAAGAAGATATGAACGGGGAGGGGAAGAGAAGAAGGGTCGCCTGAAAGAATCATGGCCGCCAGGGGTGTAGGTGGAAAAGAAAAAAAAGGAGAAAGTCGGTGGAAAAGGAAGTCATTTTAGTGTAGGATGGAGTAGAAGAGTGCTGGGTGATAGTGATAGTAGTAGTAGTAGTAGTAGTAGTAGTAGTGGTAGTAGTAGTAGCAGAAGTAGTAGTAGTAGTAGACAAAGTAGTAATAGTAGTGTCACAACAATAGCATTAACGACTTCTACATCTACTACTACTACTACTACTACTACTACTACTACTACCACTACCCCTCTACCCACCACCACACTACACCGCTCCCCTAACGACCCAGTCTAACTCCTACTGACGCATAAGTATCGGGGTCACGAACATATGTCAGCATTCGTAAGCATTTCAGGAGTAAGAAGAGACAGAAGGCGGGCCGACAGGTGGCGCTGATCGCTCCTTCTGTGATGACGGGAAAAAGGGATACTGCCTGCCCGATATGACTTGTGTTGTGTGAGGGAGGGATGAGGAAGGCGAGGGAGTGGGTGAGCGAATGGGTAAGGGAGTGAGTCAGTATTTAGAGAGGGAAGTGCAGAGAGGAATAAATTAACATATAAGCAAGAAATAAGTGAATAAGTGAATGAGTAAGTGAGTGAAAGGCAGACAACTTTGAGTGGTGCGACTTAATATATAATGAGAGAGAGAGAGAGAGAGAGAGAGAGAGAGAGAGAGAGAGAGAGAGAGAGAGAGAGAGAGAGAGAGAGAGAGAGAGAGAGAGAGAGAGAGAGAGAGATAACGTACAACAAGGAGTGACCTGTAACCTTTGTCGTGTCTTTTGCCGCCCAGTCGTGTGTGAGGAGCTGAGGCTTTGGTTCATGAGTTCAAAGAAGAGACAAAGCGTCGTTAAGCCTCCTTGATGTGCGTGTGTGTGTGTGTGTGTGTGTGTGTGTGTGTGTGTGTGTGTGTGTGTGTGTGTGTGTGTGTGTGTGTGTGTGTGTGCGTGTGTGTGTGTGTCTGTTTGTGTGTGTGTGAATGAGAGAGAAGGGTTACGATAATTATTTTCTAAGATATTACTTGCATGTTCGTTCTTAAACCTATTTGTCTATTTCTTTAACCTACTTTCCCCTTTCCCCTTTTCTGTGATCAATAGGGTCAAAGGTCACGGCTAAGATAATATTTTCCTAACAACCCAACATCCCGCGGCCAAGGTAGATACGTGGCACGCTCTAAATGGCAAACCTCTGGACGGTAAACACACCCGGCGTCACCCCGACACACATGGAAAACCTGCCAATGCAATGAAGAGAAACACCCCAGTGACGTAACCAATCCTGAACCTGGCGCGGCGAATACTGGCTTGGCTGCAGCGGCCCTGGGCGTCTGGTGTACCCTTGGCCCAGTGGTGGCGGCCCTGCCTCAGCAACATCTTCAGTTAGTCGGTGGTGGGCACACACAGATACATGATGCTGCTGACTCGTTTCTTTATCTTATCCTCAGCACCTCAGACGACTGCCTTAGTCCTCAGACCTTGCATTACACTCCACAAAGCCTCCTTTCCACCGACTTACTGAAGGCGTTGCTGAGTGCGGGGGTTCACTACGCTATACAGTCGCGGGTCTGAGCCGCCGTCACTACCATGAGGCGCGGCAGGGCACGCCCGTCCGCGGGGCCAAAGGATCCACGCAGAGCCGCTACAATGCTGACCTCAGCTGACCTCAGCACACACTCACCACCTGCAAACAAGGGGACAATAAGGTAATCTCTGGCCGCTGGGTTGAGGCCGGGAAGTGGGCCGGGTGGGGGGCGGGGGGCGGGAGGGCAAACACAGGCAGCTTGTGCACGGGCAAGGGAAGGAAAAGAAGTAACTAAAGCAGAGCAAGGCTGGCTGCGGGGCAAACAATGACGATGCTCAACACAAGGGTTAAGTTGTGACGTAAAGTGGGGATACAAGTATGGCGGGAGAGGGGCATGCTGCAACACAAAACGTTAAAATGTATAAACAACACAAAACAGAGTATGACAAACAGTAAGCTATTCATGTACACAAAATTATATGTATGACATGAATAAAGAATTTCCTCATATTTAAGAGCAAAACCTCTCCTATATAACTATTCTACGGACTCATGAAAAGAATCTGCATTGGTACCCTTTACCCACCATCGTCACTCCCCCATCACCCACCGGCAACCGCTGCACCTATACCACCCACAACAGCAGCTTCACCCACCTACACATCACCCATCCCTTACACAAACCCTCGTTCCCCCATCGCCCGTCCCTCACCCCATCCATCTCTCTCCCATCTCCCATCCCTTACCTCAACCCTCGCGCCCCCACTAACAGTCCCTTACCCCCAACCCTCACTCCCCGCCACACTAGACGCCAACACCACAGAAACAGCTTCTTTCCCTGGCCTGGCGGCGCCCTCAGGACAAGAGTGAGCGCCTCCAGCAAGCAGTAAAGACAAAATACGGCCGTTGCATAAATTACGGAGCAATCCTTGAAAAATAAATGTTCAGAGCGACGCTGCGAGCTACGGGCGGTGTAGAGTTATGGCCTAAATTTAATGTCCATGGCGCGGGAAGGGGAAGGGAGGGAGGGAGGAAGGAGTACATGTTTTTTGGGGACGGGGACACACACACACACACACACACACACACACACACACACACACACACACACACACACACACACACCTGAGAGCCTAAGAGCAACAAAACACGTCCCAAACACACAAGGCACCACCGAGCCAGGCCATCACACGCCCAGCAGCGGCGCGGTGGGCGAGTCGCGGCGCTCCCCCTCGCAGGACTGTGTATGATTCAAGGCCGCGCGGGATTTGTCATTTTTCTTACTTTATTTGCTCTTATGGCGGATGACAGTAATTCCTCGCGGGAAGTATTTACTCTAGAGGAGGAAGAGGAGAATGGACTGGATGCTGGAGGTGGGAAAGGAGGAGGAGGAGGGAGAGGACGATAGAGGACAAAATCGAAAAACAAGACAAAGAAGAGATTATGGATGGAGTAAATGGAGGGGAAAATGAGGAGGACGAAAAGGTATAGAGGACGATGAAAGGCCTGGAATGAAGGAGGAAGTAGAGGGAGGAGGAGGAGGAAAAAGAACAGGGAAGAGGAGGCGAAGAAGAGGTGACGTGATGCTTCTGCTGATAAAACGATGAAAAGATGCAGAAAAAAAACAGAAAAAAGAGGAAAGTAATGCAGAATGTAACAACGAAACTGAGTGGAAGGAAGGAAAACATGAAAGACCAAGGCGGCGGCAAGAAGATGCTAAGCCACAATAACTAGTGCAGAAATAATTATGTTGGGAAGAGAAGAAAAAAAATTGAGGAGAGGAAAATGAAACGAGGATGAGAGAGAAAAGACTAAGAGTGACAATGTCTGGTAAAGTGTGTGTGTTGTGGTGGTGGTGGTGGGAGGGGGGGAGGGGGGGGGGTGAAGAAAACAGACAGGTAGATGAAAAAAGAAGAGAGGAAGAGAGAGAGAAAGAACCAATTAACAAATCATTAAAACTTCCATCTCTCCTTTCCATTTCATTCCTTTAGCTTCTCCCTCCCTCCCTCTCTCTCTTCCTCCCCTTCCTCCAGCTTTACTTCTTTTCTATCTCTCAGTACGTAAAAAAGCCGCTGTTTCGGTCCCTTGAGCTGGAGGACGATTAGCACGCCAAACACACTACACGGAGGAGCGGCGGGAGCGCTTCAAACAACAAAGAGTAGAGAATAGTAACCCCGTACCTGAGACGGAAACAGTCCTACCCACCTAAGGCAAGGCGGGGACACATTAAAATTCCTCCTCCGACGTGAGAGAAAGAATGGAGTCATGGAGAAGATAAATATGAAGAAGTACGTTTATTTTTCAGGAGATAGAAGTAAATAACACTTGATGATGAGGGAAAAGAATGTAAAATGAAGCAGAACAGGAGACTTCATCGCCATCACCCACTATTCTTCTCTCTCCTTTGGTGTACAGAACAAATGAGAGGAAATTCATAACCACAGACTCCCGTTTCTGAATCTACTTGTTTGGATCTGAGAACACAAACTACCATTGCCCTTCTCCTCAATCCCAAATAAGCAAAGGTTGTCGTTTCTGTATCTATTTCTATCTGGATCTGAGAGCAGTATCTTCCAGTATACCCTCCTCCCACTTCCCGTTCTCCCTTCTTCGGTGTAGCAGGGCAGCGATCAACCAATTTCTGTAGCGGTTTGCATCTTCATCTGAGGACACAAACCTTCATCACTCCCGTCCCAACATCACCAACCTCTCTCTCCCTCTCTCTCCCTCCCTCGGTATACCCAGCACAGCGATCACCAGTTTTAGCACCTCTGATTAGACATTCACGCCCCGAACGCTGGCCAACTATGAAATCAGTAAGGCTGTGTCGCGTACTGGAGCACACCTTATCGCCGGTCGACCCTCCAGTGCGTTGTCGAGGAAGAACACTGGACCGGAAGCGGCTAATATCCTCGCTAACTCTGAATGCACATTGTCCAGAGATGAGCGGCGCAGTGCAAGTTTAATGACCTAATTAACTCCAGCTTCGCGTGAAAGTAGTTGGCGTTCAAATGTAGTGTGGGGAAAATATAGAGCTTCCCCAACTTAGTGACTGCGGCGTGGTAGTGTTGTTGTTGTAGTTGTTATTATTGCTGTTGTTGTTGTTGTAATTATTATGTATACGACGTGAGGGAGGGAGGGAGCAGAATGGATGTGTGTGTGTGTGTGTGTGTGTGTGTGTGTGTGTGTGTGTGTGTGTGTGTGTGTGTGTGTGTGTGTGTGTGTGTGTGTGTGTGTGTGTGTGTGTGTGTGTGCGCGTGTAGGAACATGAAAAGTGAATGTTTGAATAGAAAGAAGTAGGAAAAGTAGATAACAAATAAACTAGCTGACTGTTTGTTATTGTTATTATTTTTATTATCAAGTACAAGGGGAGTAGAACAAAACGAATGTGGGTGTAGGAAGAAGGATGATTATATGAACAGGAAAATGAAGGGAATTTAGAGATGAAACACACACAAAAAAATACTGACTTCAGATTGTGTGTTGCTATTATTATTGTTATTCTTATCATTATTATTATTATATACGAGGAAAAGGAGATAAAACGAACGTGTGTGTAAAGGAATATGATTTTTTTTTTTGCACCAAAGGGAAGTTCAAGGGCAAAAACAAGGACAACAAGGACAACAGCAACAACAAAGAGCCCGCTAGACGCTAGAAGTGATATTCGAACAGAAAGATAAAGGGAAACAAAAGAATATACAAGCTTTTTACCTGGTGCTGATTATCATTGTTGTTGTTAGTGTTGTCGTTGATGTTATTATTATTATTATTATCGTTATTATTATCATGTACAAGGAAAAAGGAATAGAATAAACGTATGAGAGTGTGTAGGAAGAGGAACGGCGACAATCTAAACAGGAACACACATATAATACATTAGACACAGGAGCTACGTAATTGCTACTTGTCTGGGAGCTCGGCCACGCAACAGATCAAATGGACAGACTGTGTTCTTTTTCTTTTTTTTTCTTTTAGCGGAATGAGCTGTGGAGGTTGTCTGGCATTCCTGCTGAAGAGATGAAATAAATTGAAAACTCTTCGATACTACTTACTAAACTATTTGAATGTGTATTTTACGTTTTTTTTTTATTCGTTTGCTTTTTTTTGTTTTAGTATTTGTCAAGTAATGGTACATGCGTAATTGTGATGAGTAGTAAAGAAATAATGCATATGTGGCAAGGTAACAACCCTTTTTGTGTAGTTTGAAGCAGAAATGAGGGATTTTTTGAGTTTATGGCTGTCTTCTCTTTTTTATTCTGGCTTGGTCTGCTTCCTCTTACCGTAAAACTAACTCACCATCTAACAAAATATCTAACTAACTTAACAATGGAAAAAAGGCATCACCGTTCCGACAACCGTGACACACTCGTCCCCGTGAGGCTCAAGTTAAGTTATTCCAGCGACTGAGATTTTTCGAACTCCCTCCCGCTACTACACAGCATCGAGGGAGAGAGAGAGAGGGGGAGAGGGGAGGGAGAGAGAGGGGGAAAAGTAGTGAGGATGATAAACGCCGCCGGCCAGGGTATGGAAGGGTGAAAGGGGGGAGAAAGAAAGGAAGTAAGGAAGGAAAGAAGGAAGGAAGCGAACAGTGGTAGCGCATGCAAATGACGGCATAGGAATACAATGAGGAAGGGACGCCGTTCTTTGACAGGTGCGAGAGAAGTGACGAGAGAGAGGAGACAAAGGTAAAAAAGAGAAAGAGAGAGCACGGGCGAGCGAGAGAAAGGTAAGAATGCGGAGTGTTACGACGACATCAAAGACAACACGGAAGATAAATTGGAAGCGACATGTAAAACACAAAGAGAGGGAAAAAAACGGTAGAATGCTGGAGTTAAAATTAAAGTGAACGTTGCTTGCTTGTTGCTTTACGAGAGAGAGAGAGAGAGAGAGAGAGAATATTACTGCTGCCCTGGTGTGTGTGTGTGTGTGTGTGTGTGTGTGTGTGTGTGTGTGTGTGTGTGTGTGTGTGTGTGTGTGTGTGTGTGTGTGTGTGTGTGTTCAAACTGAGAGAGGGAAAAGAGGAACAAGCAGAAACAACCGAGAGGCAATGAAGGAGGAGAAAGAGGAGAAGGGGTCGGGAGGGAGAGGGCGGGTGGTAGGTAAAGTAAGAGGAAGATGCGGGAACGAAGTGGAGGGTGAGGACTACTGACGAAGGGGGCGAGAGAGCAGAGGGAGCAGCAGGTGAATGAGAACAAAGGTGGGCTTGTTACCCTCGCCCCACCGCGCACACACGCCTTTCAGAGCCCACTAAAAGGTCTGCAATAAATGCTCTCGAAACTAAAAAGAACTTGTTGTGAGAGGCACGAAACGGGACACAATGAAAGCCAAACATCACGCAGCGCCAGCCAAACACACACACACACACACACACACACACACACACACACACACACACACACAGGAGGGGGAAAAGAAAAGAGGCATCACCAGACCACATTCTCACACTAGAAGTCATTAAGGAAAGATAATAAGGTGGAGAAAGTGTATTTACCTAGCGTGTGATTATTTTTTTGTTATGTGGATGCTGTGATTGGGATAGGGACATCCTTCTGCTCACTCCCTTCCCCCATCCTCACCATCCTTCTCTTCATCCCTTCTCCCTCCCTCTTAGCTTCCTCCTCTCCCCCCCCTCCCCCGCTCTCCCTTCATCCCTCTGCACCAACTTCACTATTTGTTTTTACTATTACTACGCATCATGTTGTTTTTATAATATTAACGATTCGTCTCCATTTCACTGAGAATCGATACATTTATACATATAGAAACAGACGGAGAGACGGATACACACACACCCACACCCACACACACACACACACACACGCACGCCAGTATATATACATAGTTTCACCAACATGCGCGATTTTTCCGCCCGCCACCCGCCAACTGTCTGCCGCCCCATTCGATTTTTCTTGTAATTTACAGCGAACATTTATTTGCCGCAGCTCGACTGTATCTCTGGAAAAGCCCGAAGAGGAAAGGGCCGGCCGTCGCTCGGTGCTAAAACGGGGCTAAACGACATTTTACAAGCAGCTAAAATAGTTATATGAAGTCATTTTTATTTGTGTGTGTGTGCGTTCGTGTCTGTATTTCTGTCACTTAGTCTCTGTATCTGTCTTTTTCTCTGCCTGTCTGTATGTGAATTTGGGGTCTTTCTCATTATGTCTGTCTGTTTTGTGTTTGTTTCTCTTTCTCTTGCTCTCTCTGTCTGTCAATTTCTCTATCTCTCTTTTTTCTCTATTTCCCTCCTTTCCTTCTCTCTCTTTCGTCGTTTTATTTCTTTATGTCTGTGTTTGTGTCTGTTTCTCTTTCTCTTGCTCTCTCTATCTGTCAGTTTTTCTATCTATCTCTCTTTTTCTCCATCCCTCTCCCTCCTCCTATCTCCTTACTTTCTCTCTCTCTCCGTATTTTTATCTCATTATGTCTATCTCTTTGTGTCTGTCTCTTTCTCCTGTTCTCTATCTGTCAATATCTGTCTATCTCACTTCTTCTCCACCCTTCGCCCTCCTATCTCCATTCCTTTTCTCTCCTTCATTTTATTACAGTCAATTTCTCTATCTCTTATCTTCTCCATCCTTCTCTCTCCTTCTATCCCCTTTCCTTCTCTCTCTCCCTCGTCATTTTATCACCGTCAGTTTCTCTATTTCTCTCTTTTCTCCATCCCTCTCTCTCCTCCTATCTCCTTTCCTTCTCTCTCTCCGTCATTTTATCACCTTGTCTCCGCAGGGCATCGCGTACCGGCCATAAAATAGTATGATGCCGAGACCCACTGGCTGTATATACTGTCTCCTGCTTGGACGTATCTACCCCCTCCTGCCTGCCTCTCTTTCCTGCCTGCATGTCATCTCTTGTTTCTGCTTCCTTCCTCTCCCTGCTTTCCTCCACTTTCAAGCTGCTTTCTGCCTTCTCTCTTTCCTTTCCTTCATTCCATCCTGCTGTCCTAAAACCTGATTTCTCTCTCTTTTTTCTCTATCTTCACCTGCTACCTTCTCTTTCTCCTCTCTCACTCACTCCCCTTCTCTTCCCCATCACAGATTTACTCTACATCTCTTTCCTTACCTTCCTTTCTCCCTCATCCGCACTCTTCCTATATCCCCTCTCCTCTGTTACCTTCCATCTTTCTCTTCACACTGCCTCCTCTTCTCTTTCCTATCACTCATTTACTCTATCTCTATCCTTACCTGACCTGCTCTCTACCTCCCTCTCTTCCTCATCCTCACTCCTATTCCCCCTCTCCTCAGCTTTCCTCCGTCTCTCTCCGTCTCTCTACTGCTCCCGTCCGCCTCTCTTCCCCTCCCCTGAGAGCGCCGGCTGGCCACCACACACCAATTTCTCCTGGACGAATACTGACTCAATTACTGACCGTCGGAGCAGAGGAGGGCCGCATGTCAATCTGTGCCCGGCAGCCCAGCGCGGCCAGGCGGTCAGGTGCTGCGGGATAATTACTGGACCTCACCCCAGGTATGCACACGGGCAGGTAACAATAACAATAACAGCAAGGAAAAGCGAATCAGGCCGGCTATACCTTTAGTTATTAATTAAGCAGTCAGTCACGGTTTCAAGCTGGATAATTATTAACGGGTGTACATGTCTGCTTCAGGTATGTGCACGGAGACAGGTAACGAACAGGTAACAAGAACGATAAGAAAACGAATGGAGCTAAAGAAAAGGAAATAAAAGAGGAATATTAGAATGACCAGTGGACGGAATAAGAGGAACAAAGCCAAGAGGAGCAAGGAAAAGGAAGAGGAGGAGGAGGATTGAAGTGGAAGAAGGAAAAAAAAAATTGTAGTTGCATGAAGAGGAGATGGAATAAGAGGAACAAAGCCACAAGAGAAGCAGGGAAGAGGAAGAGGAAGAGGAGGAGAAGAAAGAAAAAAAAATATTAATGATAGCATGTCAAATCAACTTAGTATGATTTTCAACGTCTATTTAGGCAGTCACGATATGGTACTAGATAATTAACTACATCTCTAACTTATTTTCAGCCCCTTTCCGCCTCGCTCGTCCAGGTAACAACAACGGCTACAATAATAACAATAATAAAAAAGTATACCAAACAAAATAAGCATGGGTACCTTTCTTTCCCTATACATCATTTTCAATCTCCTTTTTATATAACCAGGAGCAGAGCCTAAGCATTTTCGATTTTTACTTAAGCAGTTTCCCCTTAGTCAGTGTGTCCAGTACCCCTAAAATGAAAAAGAGGAGCGAAACGAGAAAGCCTCTACATCTAAATTAAATACGGTGTCACGATATTAGAGAGGCGTCACCGAATCACAAACGTCACTGTATATGTCTGCTGGTGCTGGTGAATAAGGGATATATAGGAGGTGAGGGAGATTAATATTCGCTGGCGGTAGTGGTGGTGGTGGTGGTGATATCCGTGGCTCGAGGAGTGAAGGAGGTGAAGGAGGAGGAGGAAGAGGAGGAGGAGGAGGAGGAAGATATACATGACAAGAGGAAGAAGAGCCGGAATAGAAAGGGCAAGAAGAGAAAATAGGAGGAGGAGGAGGAGAAGTAGAAGAAAGAGGTATAGGAGGAGGAAAAAGAGCAGGAACAAAAGAACCACGATGGAAAAGTAGCAAAAAGAGGAGGAGGAGGAGGAGAAAAAGAAGAAGAAGAAAGATGGAGGAAGGCGTAGAAAAAAGGAAGAAATGGAATCAAAAGCAAAATGAGAAGAACAAGAAGCAGTAACGAAACAGGAATAGAAACAGCAGTAAGATGAATAAATTAAAACAGGAGAAGGAGGAAGAGGAGAAGGAGAGCAAGAGCAATAGGAGGAGGAGTAGGCACAAGAGCAGCCCGGGAGACGGATAAGCACGGCAGGCAGGACAGGGGAGGGCAGGGGAGCAGGGTGCCGCCTCGGGGTGTCTTGGCTGCCCCGAGCGGTGCCTCCGACCAGACAACACATTCTGGCAATAATCGATCAAGAGACACCAATAACGTCCCGGAGAGTGCAACATGTCCGCCGCCCCGCCAGATGGTGCTGCAGCCTCACCCCCTGACCCCCCCCCCCCGTGCCCCCTTCCGAGCTCACTACCTCCTCTTCTTCCTCTTCCTCTTTCTTATCCTTGCTGCTCTCGTGGGTGGCTTTGTTCCCCTTATTCCGTCTCATTTTCATTCTCTTATTATTTCTTTTTACTTCCTCCCTAATCCTCCTCCTCCTCCTCCTCTTCCTCTTCCTCTTCTTTTTACTTGGTCCTCTTATTCCGTCTTATGGTCATCTTAGTATCACTTCTTTTCTCTTCTTAAACTCTAATCCTCCACCTTCTTCTTCTCCTCCTCCTCGTCTTCCTCTTATCTCTCGCCAGTCCGTTCGTCCGTCTGTCTGTCTGTCCGTTACTCTTTCCGCCTTCCTGTCTGTCAGCCTGTTTAAAAAGTCTGTCCTCATGTTTCTTATCTCCTGCAACGTCTGTGTGTCTGTCTGCGTCTCTCTCTCTCTCTCTCTCTCTCTCTCTCTCTCTCTCTCTCTCTCTCTCTCTCTCTCTCACTTTTTTTTTAGTCTGGGCTATTTATAACCTCTTTCTTCTTCCCTCCGCCTCCTCCTTTTCCTCCTCTTCTTCTTCTTCCACCTCCTTCTCTCTTCTTCTTCCTCCCTGCTTCTGCTTCTGCTGCACTTTGCTCAATTCTTTTTCCTTTCTCTCCTCATGCAATTACTGTCAATCTAATAAATTTTTAACCTTCCTTGAACTCTTCCCCTCCCGCGAAACCACCACTACCACCACCACCATCACCACCATTACCATCACCACCACTACCATCACCACCACCTCCTCTACCAGCGCTATCTTTAACCACTCTCTTCACCACCTTTCTTCCACCTCAAAGACTGTGGTAAGTAATATGATAAAAATAGCGGTGTTTGCGTGTGTGTGTGTGTGTGTGTGTGTGTGTGTGTGTGTGTGTGTGAGAGAGAGAGAGAGAGAGAGAGAGAGAGAGAGAGAGAGAGAGAGAGAGAGAGAGAGAGAGAGAGAGAGAGAGAGAGAGAGAGAGAGAGAGAGAGAGAGAGAGAGAGAGAGAGAGAGAGAGAGAGAGAGAGAGAGAGAGAGAGAGAGAGAGAGAGTAGTACAAAAGGCACAGAAATGAAGGAAGAAGAGAAGTCAGGTGAAGAAGGGCAAAAAGAATAATTGAGAAGAAAGAAAGGGAAGATGAAAGAGGGAAAGGAACATTGACTGACGACAAGAGAAGAAGTAGGAAGGAAAAGGATAATATGAGAGAGAGAGAGAGAGAGAGAGAGAGAGAGAGAGAGAGAGAGAGAGAGAGAGAGAGAGAGAGAGAGAGAGAGAGAGAGAGAGAGAGAGAGAGAGAGAGAGAGAGAGAGAGAGAGAGAGAGAGGACTCTATCTCTCTCTCTCTCTCTCTCTCTCTCTCTCTCCCCTCATCCTCTCCTCCCTTCCTTTCCTTCGCTTCTTATCCTCCTACACAAGTCTGCTTAAACGTGAAGTCATAAAAATAGAGCAAAAAAAAAAAAAAAAGATATAAAGATGAAGAGAGCAGAAATCTTTCCTCATGGCTGACAAAACGCTTCAGTGCACTCAGTAGAAGAGAAGATGAGTGACCATTATTTTCTCGCATCTTTTTGATACTTTAGTTCTTACGCCGGCCGCCAGGAGGATATCAAGCCAGTCAGTAGTGAACGTAAGGCGTGTGAGGTGAGGTGTGGTCAGGTGAAGTTAGATTAGGTGAGATGAGAAGAGGTTAGGTTAGGTGATGATAGTTTGGTTGGGTTAGGTGAGGTTTGGTTACGTTATGTTAAATGAGGTGAGGTGAGGTGAGATTAAGTGAGGTCAGGTGGGGTAAGGTTAGGTGAGGTTAAATTTGATGAGGTGATGTGAGGTGAAATGAGGTGGGTTTAAGTTATGTGCGGTTAAATTAGGTTAAGTTAGGTGAGGTGATGTTAGGCAAAGTGAGGTTAGGTGACCATGTGAAAATTAATAAAAGACATGAATGAAATAAAGGAGAACATAAGAGGAAACAGAACAATGAAGGAAAAAATGGAAAGAATAATGAAGAAAATAAAAATATAGCATTGACGCTAAAGAGGAAACGAGAAAAAAAGAGCAAAGGAAAAAAAGACCAGAAAGGGAAGGACATGGAAGAGGAAAACAGAGAAAGAAAATGACCAAAGATGATCTAGACTGATGAATAGACAGTAGGAAAAAAATAAAGGTAATTCTAAATCTAGCTCGGAAACGAAAGAGAATTTTAAAGAAAGAAGAGATGAAAGGATAATACACTGTTGCTATGGGAGACAGAAGAAACGAAAAGAGAGAGAGAGAGAGAGAGAGAGAGAGAGAGAGAGAGAGAGAGAGAGAGAGAGAGAGAGAGAGAGAGAGAGAGAGAGAGAGAGAGAGAGAGAGAGAAAATAACGGAGGAAAAAGTTCAAGGGAATATCAGGAGAGATAAAAAAAAGGACTAGATGAGCAGAAAGGAAAGTATAATAAAAGGAGGAGGAAGAAGAGAAAGAGAACCACAAGTATTGAAAGAGAAAGAGGAGGAGGAAAGGAGGAGGAGGAGCAAGATGAGTAGAGGGCGGCAACAGAAAAAGACGAAGGGGAAGAAGAAGAACTATAAAAATAAAGAAAAAGAGGAGGAGAAAACCAGTGACCGAGAAAGTAAAGGTGAAAGTGGAGACAGGATGAAGGAAGAGGAGGAGAAGAAAAAGAAGAAGAAGAAGAAGAAGAAAATGAAGAACAAGAAGAAGAAGAACAAGAAAAAGGAAAGGAGGAAGACGAGGTGAAACAGAATAAAGAAGAGGACGAAGAGAATGAAGAACAAAGAGAAAAATAAAACAGAAAAACAAAATCTAACAATGACTGAAGTTGAACGTGGCGACTATGAAGGGGGAGGAGGAGGGTGGTGAAGGTGTGAAAGTGACCCCCAGCGGAGACCGTGTGAACGGCTGGTGTGACTTAAAGGGGTGAGGTGTGAGGCAGGTGAAGGGATAGGACAGGACCTCGACCCCTCCTCCCCACCTGCAGCAGTCCAAACCCCCTCAGGCACCTAACACTTCGAAGGGAAAGAGGAGGGGGGAGGAGGAGGGGAAAAAGAGAGACAGGGGGAACGGTAGAGAAGAAAAGTAAGATAACGACAAATGGAAGGAGGGAAGAAACAAAGAGGAGCTAAAAAGGGAGCTAGGGAATGAAAGAGGAAAGAGAATATGGAAGGGAAAGAAAGGAAAGGGAAAAGGGAAGAGAGGGAAAAGGGAGGGCGGAAAATGGAAGGAGGGAAGGATATAGGACATTTCACAGCGAGGAATGTAAGTGCAAGATAAGAAAAGAAAAGGGAGAGACAGAGGAAAAGAGAATGAAAGCAGTGGAAAAGGAGGAAAAGAAAGGGATGGAGGATGTGGAGAAGGGATAACAGGAGAGGGGAATAAGGTGGAAGAGGAATAAAGATGAAGGAATAGACGGCAGAGAGGGAAGGGAAGGGAAGGGTAGAGGCGACAGAGAGGGAAGAGAAAGGAAGGGAGGGGTAGAGATGGCAGAGAGAGAAGAGAAAGGAAGGGAAGGGTAGAGATGGCAGAGAGAGAAGAGAAAGGAAGGGTAGAGGCGGCAGAGAGAGAAGGGAAGAGAAGGGAAGGGTAGAGTCAGCAGAGAGGGATAAGAAGGGAAGGGAAGAAACGCCACGGAAGGAAGAGAAAGCAAGAGTCGAGGAGGCGGAGGAGTGGGAAAGCCAAGGAGCAGACGCCTCACTACTAGGGTCTGGAGACGTGTAATTTGAGGTCAGTGGGCGGAACGTTTTATTGTTATGGCCGCGATGCTCAATGTTCTATGCTCGCGCTCTGGTTTACGCCGACAGCCAGCCAGCCACTTAGTCAGCTAAAGGAAGTGAGAGAGAGGATGCCCTACCGTCAGCCAGTCATGTGGGTAAGTGCTTGGCAGTCCATTGTATCACCAGACTCGATTCCTCTACATTAAGGTAACCGTGTATAAGCAGGTAGTTAGTTAGGTAGGTAGGTAGAAAGGTAGGCAGGTGGGTAATTATAAGCCTGCTATTGGTGGGCGAATGGGTGGGTAAATAGTTAAGTATGTATAAGTCTACGTCTACACATAAGTGGATAGAAAAAGTAGTTAGGAAGGCTATACTTAAGTTAGTAGGTTGGTAGCAGTAGATAAGTATAGTTGTTTAGACAGATGGTTAGGCAGGTTGGTAAGTAGGTAGTAAGTAGGTTGGTAAGTACAGGCCAGTCCGTGTTAAGAGCAGGGCGGCGGCTTCCCATACACAAAGGTAACTGAAATAGCCGGATAATGGCGAGGAACGGAAGTAAAGAGACACCCGAAGAAAAACTGCCGCCAGCGTACATCAGCAGCGGATCAGAAATTCCCGGCCCATTGTACGTCAACTGAGGAGCCGTCACTGCGCTGCCCCTCCCCCTTACCCCTCTCCTCCTTCCTTCCCCCACACATATCCGCTCCTCCTCTCCTCTTCTCTTCTCCCCGATCCTTCGCCGCCGCCTCCTCTGTCTCCTCCGCTGCTACCGCCACTGCTTGTTACGTAAAAAGCCACATGTAACAAAGACATACTGTATCGCCATCACCACCACCACCATGAAGGAAAAGAGTTAAGTGAATGTATAGACAGGTTGATTGATAGATATATACACAGGTAGGTAAATAGATAGATAGGTAGATATGCGGAAACCTTCCTTCCGTCCACCTCCTTTCTACCTTTTCTTTGTCTTCCTTATTATATTCTCTCCCACCTCCGTTTCTTTATTCCTTTCTGTCTCCTTCTATTCGTTTCTTCTTCTTTTCTGCCTTCTATTTTGTTTGCTGTCTGTGTTTACTTCCTTGCTTAATTTGCTTTCTCCTACCCTCCTACCCCCATTATCCTTCTTTCCTTATCTTCCATGCCTCTGTCCCCTTCCTTTTCTACATCTAGTCTCTTCTTTTCTTTTTCTTTCTACCTTCCATACTGTCTTTTTCCTTCCTTCCTTGCTTGCTTCCTTGTCGTCATCACCTCCATCTCCTTCCTTTACTTCATCCAGCATCCTCTTTTTCCCTTACTCTCTCGTCTTCCCGCGGCTCTCATCTGACCTTCTTTCCCTTCCACGGCACTAAGCTGGCAATGCAGACACCCGCGCCGCCCCGTCCCGGCCTCGATACGACCCCATAATGTGGCCGAGAGAGGATGCTCAGGGCGAGACGGAGGTGCTAGAGAGGCGTGGCTAGATGGACAAGCCTGGGGAGGGAGGTGGTTGATGCTGGAGTGGGAGATGATAAGAGAGCAAGGAGAGAGAGAGGGAGCTTTAGCGGGATGAGGGGAGTGTAAGTACGTGTGAGAGGAGGATGGTGAGGGTTGCATATACGCCTTTGTTTATGTGGGGTTACAGAGCCTTTTTCTTTAGTCTTGTTTCACGGCGACTTGATAATGGATTGGGACTCGGACTTTAAGGAAGGAAACTGGACGTAGGGAGTTCGGTAAAGTGCAATACGGACCCTGGCGGCGATGGATGCAAGCTACGGTGTTGTGCTCGACATGGCCCTACCCTTCCCTGCCCTGTCCCAATCCCAGCATCCCCTTCCCATGGCCCTCCCCTCCTGCCATATCCCAACCCTAGCATCCCCTCCCCACCTATCCTTTCTCATGACCCTCCCCTCCTGCCTTGTCCCACCCCTTGCATCCCATTCCCCCCCACCCTCCCCATCAATGCAACAAATCGCCTGTCTACGTTAACAGCCGTCATTTGCACCCTCTTCAGTGAATTGGAAGGCTCGCTACACGTGATATACACCTCATTCATCCGCTTTACACTGAATAACTACACCTGTCGCTGCCCTGCTCTGCTCTGGACGGCCGCGGCGATGAAGTGACGAAACAAAACAAAAACAAAAATTCGCACATTGTAGATTAACTTTTCCGTGTTATGGCGTTAGCGGAGTTTGTCAAATGCTTCTGGTGCTGGTGTTCCTCGTTCATGGTTCTCTTGCTGCCGTGAAAGTGGGTCGGCGGCGGGAGGGAGGGAGGGGGAGGGGGAGGGGGAGGGAGAGGCCGCTGCATGGTGACACAGAAAGGAAGTTACCGTAATGTAGGTCGACGTTTTATGTGTGTTGTTTTGGCGTTGTTAAGAGTTTGGCAAATGATTCTGTTGTTCTAAGAGGATGGATGACAAGGAACGTAAAAAGGAATAAGGTTCAGAAAGCTTTTAAGAAACACCTGCAAATATAGACAAAGATAGACATTGTTAGAGCTTGTTTAAATGTCTCTGTTGCTCTCTGTCATCTCTCCCCTTCCCTTCCTTTCTCTTCCCTCTCTGCCGCCTCTACCCTTCCCTTCCTTTCTCTTCCCTCTCTCTCTGCCCTTCCCTTCTATTCACTCTCTGTCGCCTCTACCCTTCCCTTCTCTTCCCTTCCCTCTCTGTCATCTTTACCCTTGCCTTCACTTCTCTTCCCTTTTCCACTCTCTCTACCCTTCCCTTTTCTTCTCTTCCCTCTCTGTCATCTCTACCCTTCCCTTCCTTTCTCTTCCCTCTCTGTCGTCTCTACCCTTCTCTTAGTTGTTCTTAGTTAGTTTCTCTCAGCCTTTAAGAAACACCTGCAAATATAGATCAAAGGTATGGCATCGTTAGACCTTGGTAAATGCTTATGGTTTTCTTCCTCCACTAACAAAGGACAAGACCAGATATCAACGTGTTACCATGCAGCCTTCCACTCCTATAAGTTGGCTACCTCATCACAAAACTTGGCGTGTTCTGTAATCCTCGTACCCTTTTCCCATACCCGGACGTGAGATTAACGGGGCTGATTTTTCTGGTTTTCCTTCTTTTTTTCTTTTTGTGTGTGCGTCAGCTCCTCGTGGTGTTATCTGATCGTGTCCTCAACTTTCCCCAAGAAGCTAATGTCCTACGCGCCCGCATGGCTTCTCCGGCGCCTCTTGAGCCCTTTAACTAACATTCGGCTTTTTTTCTTTTTCTTTTAATTTCTTCCAAAGTTTCCCATTCGAATAGTTACCCTTCCTTCATTCTCTCCATCCTTCCTTCCTTTATTCGTTTTCAATCCTTCCTTCCTTCCTTCCTTCTCATCCTATCTACCATATCTACACCCATTCTCCTCATCCAGTCCCATAAACTATCCTAATCTTTGTCTTTCTCTCTTCACTTCCCTTCCTTCGACTATTCCAACTTAATATTTGCCTTTTCATTCTCCTCATATCATTTACGATAACCTAACCCTTCATCCTACCCTCCTAATCTACCATATCCTAACCCATCCTCGTCCCATCCACCATGTCTTCCCTTTCCCCACTTCCTATCCATCTCATCCCCCATATCCTGATCTATTATTCGACCTCTCCCCTTTCTCCTTCATCCCATCCTCACTCGGCCACTACCCCTCCCTAGTCACCCCATCTCCTAACCCTCGGGGCCTCCTCCCCCTTCCCCTTTCACCCCAAATCCACCCCATCCTGACCCCTTGACCGCAGCGCTTCCTAACCTGTCGCCACGCTCGGCTGCCCGCCAACAGACTAACCAGCCACGCGTCGTGTTATAACTGAATCACACATGTGCCTGGCTTGATCGCGGCAATTAATGCAGGGAATGGTTCTCTCCGCTGCCTGGCACTCCGAAGCCGTCCCCGTCCCCCACCTCCCCCTCCTCCCTTCCCTCCTCTCCCCCCTTGATCCAGCTTAGTATCAAAGCAAGCTCGGCGGTATTGGGGTCCGGGATCTGGAGGCTACTGCACCGACGCTCTAAGGAATATGGGTATTACAGCGGAAGGAAGGAGACGCTGGGAACTATATATACCTCAGAGGCCGACCATCACACACACACACACACACACACACACACACACACACAGATTCAGATATCGCGGCGGGCAAGATCCGTGCAAAGCGGTGTTTATACAAGGCTAGGTAGAGCATGGTGTGGGTATAACAGGATTTGCTTCGTCTCTCTCTCTCTCTCTCTCTCTCTCTCTCTCTCTCTCTCTCTCTCTCTCTCTCGCTACCCCGTTCCTCCTAAGGTCCATAAAGTCCGCATTCAACCCGCCGCCTCGCCCTCTCCGGTGGACTTTGAGACGCAGCCGCCGCCTCCTCCTCCTCGCCCATTACCCCGGCCCGCCCCTGTTACGAGGCGAGACGAGGCCGGCCCCGCCTGTTTTGCCGTCATAACGCCAGACTCAGGAGCAAGGCGAGAGCTCTTACATTTACGACGGAGCGGCAATGTCCCAATTAGCAGGTGTAGGCTCGGAGGGCGATGTTTGCTGTGAGCGCTTCGAGCCATCCTGCCCCGCCCCGCCCCTGCCCACCCTGATCCGTCCAGCAAACAGATACAATGAGTTTTATCAGTACGATTAATTAATATATTGAACGCCGGATGACTGCTACTATACCTCCCTTGTGTGCAGAGTTCACCAGCGTGGCAGGGAGTGAGGGTGAAGGAGAAAGAGAGGGAGGGTAGGGAGGTAAAGTACAAGACAGAGGGAGGGGTAGGATTTACTTTGACTTATCCTCCTCCTCCTCTTCTTTTTCCTCCTCCTTCTCCTCCTCCTTCTCCCAGTCTTATACTAACTAGGAAGTGTCCACATTTGTAGCGTGGACTGCACCAATGGTTCTAAACACCTCCATTTAACATTACTGGAATCTACGCCCTCTGCTAACAGGTTGCCGGAACGAACGTCTGCTTTGCTCTGCGTGTGTGTGTGTGTGTGTGTGTGTGTGTGTCGTCAGTTACGGTTAGGGCGCCGGCATCCAATACTAATGAAGCTGCTTGATGTTTACTGTTGATTAAAATCCGGCCGTGACTCATGTGCGTGGGTGTGCGTGAGTGCGTGTGTGCGTGGGTGTGTGGTGGCTGGCGGACGTTAAGCTCGTGATGTGGCCGCAAGCTTAGTCAGGATTTGTCAACCTAAGCCTTTGCCGTGCTGACGCTTTGTGACCGACACCGAAGCTTGAAAAAAAAACACTATGGGAGGGTGAAAAAAGGGAACGCCGGGCTTACAGGTGGCAGCTCAATAAAGGTTACGGGAACACAATGCCCACAAAGGATTTCAACGCTAAACACCTCTTTCATGTCCCCCTCCCCCGCCTTCCCATCCTCTCCCCTTAAGCATCCCCTTCCGTCCTCATCCTCCTTCCCCTCTACCCCCATTCTCCTACTGTCCATCCCCTTTCCCATCCTTCCAATCCCCCTTCCCCTCCTCCTAATTCCCCTTTTTCTTTCTCTTTATCCTTTTTCCCCTCCTCCTTTTCCTTTTTCCAGTTCTCCCTATCTTTCATCCTTTTCTCCCACCTCCCAAATCGCCCTTCTCTTCCTCTCTAGCCCTCTTTCCTTCATCCTGCTCCCCTTTCACCTCCTCTCTATCCCCTTCCCTCCCCCTCCTTCATATCCCCATCATGCTATGTCATCCCATTCTCGATTGCTTGATGATTTGGAACGGAGGACTGGCTGACAATATATGGTCTGTCTATCTACCTGTCTACCTGAGAGCCTACCTGTCCACTTATCTATCGATCATGTATACCGTACGCACAGATACCACAACTAATTATTGCCTCTAATCTTACTACTACGAATATTAGGCCCAAAATCTACTACCACTGTTGCTACTATTACTCATCATCATCATCATCATCATCATTTACTTTCTTTTCATGGTACTTCGACTGCTATTTCATAAGGCAGGTAATATCGTAAAAACGTGACGTACTAATTTCGAGACAGGTAACGCTTTCCATGACCTTTAAAAATGTTCATCATACGCTGTGAGCACCTCCGTCAACTACCACCTGTTAAACACCTGTCGATACCATTACTACCTTTACCACACCCGTTCCTCCTCACCTGTACCATTACCACGACCATCACTGCTACCGTCACCACCTCCTTCACGCCCATAACGCCAAACTTCAATATGTAAAAACTTAAACACATACATATTCTGACGAGCAAACTGTGCATATAAAAGTACAAAAAGCTGTATATTTCCATTTTTTTTTTTGTCGAGGTAAAACTAGTACAAAAATATAACGGATTCTTTTGTTTGGATTTTTTTTTTTTTTTTTTTTGGCTGTTGCTGTTGCGTCCACAATTTGCACGAGCCGACACAGGTGAAGCGAAGCGACCTCTCAGCGTTGGTTGGCGGTGGAAGTCAAAATGATGAACGTCGGTGGATATTTTTTCTATTTTTAATTTACGGAGCATTAATAACGATAACTGAGTGCCGCTACGAGACACACAAAGGTAATTACCGAGTCGAATTTAAAAGGATATGGATGGAAAAAATAGACCTTTAACATTCAAGCTAGATAAAAGAAAGAAAAAAAAAACTAAGTGCAATTGGCTATACACGTGACTTTTCTAGCAATGATGAATTTCAGAATATTTAGAGGAATAATCCGCGGCCACTTTTTCATTATCATTCCAAGCCGTTTTGAGCAATTAGCAGTTTTTTTAATAACTTCAACCGTGCAAACCCAAACTTTATTAATTTCATCCTGTAAGTGACCCATTTAAAGACAACAAAGGACAGTGAACCTCTAGCACTGCAACACACACACACACACACACACACACACACACACACACACACACACAGAAAAAGTGGAATGTCCTATGAAAAAAAAAAAAAAGGGAGAGCATTTTCACCTTTGTCCTCTCGAAACACATCCCCGGTTAAGGGAAAAAAAAAAAAAAGCTGCGTCACTCCATTCTACTTGATTAAATCTGCAATTTAGTTAATTGATTTAAATTATTTGAGTGCAACCATTCTGGGTGCTGAAAACGGGCTGGGATTGCAACACGAGAGGACAGTACATATGGGGCAACACATTAGGATAAGGATACACACACACACACACACACACACACACACACACACACACACACACGTCACCCCCCCCCCCTCCCCCAACACACACATTCGATGCAAAACGAGAGGACAACACATATGGAGCAACACATTAGGATAAGAACACATTCACTTTCATCTATATCGACACACACACACAAAAAAAAAGCCCCCCTCCCTTCCTCCCTCCTCCCCCCCCTCACACACATTCATTCGCTAAAACCTATAAATAATAAAGGCAAACGAATTCATTAATGTATTCGGTGCAGCAAATAAGTGACGACAAGCTTTGAAATTTGAAAAGAGAAACGTCACGGTGTATAAACATAGGAAATTATTCGCTATTAATAGCTGAATAGAAAAAAATAATAATAAATCTACCATGAGAGAGAAAAAAAGAGAATAAGCGAGTTGGTGATTTTGTTAGTGTTTTCTGTTGTTGTTAATGGTGATAATGGTGATGGAGGCGATGGTTGTCGTGGTGGTTTTGGTCGTGATGGTGTTGTTGTCGGCGGTGGTGGTGATGGTGGTGGCGGTGGTGAAGGTGATGGTGGTGGTGAAAAGGTCGAAGTGGTTCTCGTGCTTCAAGAATTGGCTAACTTCTCTTTCACCCCCACGCTACCTCCTACTTCTGCTTTTGCTACCCCTTCTGCTTCCCGTCGCATTAAGTAGACTCTGAGTGGCGGTCAAACAGTAAGCAGGGAGGCAGGAAAGGAGGGAGAGTAGGAAGAAGTCAGTGAGAGACGGTGGAAGGGAGTGGGTGGGGGTGGTAGTGAGTTGAGAGGGAGATTGAGTGGTATAGGAGAGAGAGGGAGGAGGGAGGCAGTAGGGGAGAGAGGTACGATTGGGATGATACTAGAGGGTTGATGGAGGGAAAGATAGGGTAGGAAGGGAAAGAAGGGCAGAGTGGGAATAGGAGGTGAGAGGGAGAATGGGAGGCAGAGTAGAGGGGGAGTAGTGAAACTGAGGCGGGGATGTAGTGAGGGAATGCAATGAGGAGAGGTGAGAGTGGAGTGGAGAGGGTCGAGAGAGAAGTAGTGGAGGTAGATAAGGCGGGGGGAAGAGTGGGAAGAGTGAGGGTGACGGAAGGGAAGGGGAGAGAGTTTGAGTAGGAAAGGGGAGGGTAAAAGAGTTAAGGGGAGTGAGGGTAAAGGAGAGGGAGGGAACGGGGACTAACAGGGAAAGGGGTGGGGAGGGGTGAGGGGATGTTGGGGGTGAGGGAGGGGGGTAAGGGGGGTCGGCTGGGCGTCTTGGGAGCGTGCGGGGGCGTGGCGTGTGAGGCAGGTGCGCAAAAAGCTTATTGATTGCCAGGTGGAGGGCGGCCGCTGACTTACCGACTTCATAACGACAACAACAATAATGACCCCGACCCTCGAGAACACACCCGCGCAAAGGCCCTCACGATGGTATGCACGAAAAGACCTCCTCACCTTCCTCCTTCACCTCCTCCTCTTTCTTCCTCTTAACGGTTTAGATAGCAGGCCAAGGGTAAAATATAAGCTAATTATATAAAACAAATTCTGCCCCAACCAATAGAAGAATAAGAAAGACGCCCAGAGAGTTAAGCGATTTATTTTTGGTCTACAGAAGTGTCTTAATTAATACGCTTATGTTGAGAGTGAAAAGTATTTGTAGAAGTAGAAGTAGTAGTAGGAACACGGTGTAATAGTGAGGATCTGCACAAACTAGAGTAGACAGTTTAATGAAGTGTTTTCCATGATCAGCCGGTATAAAAATGTCATGTGTTTCTCATGTGTTTGGAAATGAAGTGGTATTCTCTCTCTATGTATGTATCTCTCTCTCTCTCTCTCTCTCTCTCTCTCTCTCTCTCTCTCTCTCTCTCTTTCAGCCAGTCAGTCAGGTATAGGAGGCGGCCGAGGAGCACCAGGCAGGTCGGTCACTCGGAAGCCTAGACGTGGACAAATGCGTCTCTCGTCCCCTTCAGCAACTTTGACCTCGACAGCCAATAAAGAACTCCGGGCGGCGGCGGCGGGCGGGAAGAACGCAACTTTTTGAGGAGGAAGACGGAAGCCCCGAGGGAGACGCACCAACGCTATCGCCGGGTGCCAGAAGCCTCACTTTTTCCCCCACGTCACCGCCGCCGCCGCCGCTTGCTGCCTCACTTTAGGGATTACCACCTTACCAGGCTTTCCTACCCGGGCGAGGGTTAAGGAAGCAGCAGGCAGGCAAGTGACGCCGAAGCTTAAAGTCGGGAGAGGGCGAGGATAAGGGAAGGGGAGAGGGTGAGGAGAAGGGAAGGGATGAGGAGAACGATAGGTAAGTGACGCCAAACTTTAAGCAATGGAAGAGGAAGGGGAAGGAGAGAAGGGTATGCAAGAAGATTGGGAAGGTGGAGAAGAGGAGGGATCTGGAATGAGTAAGGAAGTATTGAAAACAGGAAAGTAACGCAAGGAGGAAGTTGGAAGGGATAAATGGAAGGGGAAGGAGGTGCCTGGAGGGGTTAGGGGTATGGCTAAATTCCTTCCTTCCTCTCTAATGCCACTGCTGTTGACTGGGCATGATTGTAAAGGTTATCACAACAACAACAATCACAACAAGAACTACATAAAAGAACAATATAAATATAAACACTAAAGTCTAAAACCTAATACAAAGACATCAGGGTCAGTCATCGAAGCCGGACGTCCTGCTTCGTTTAAAAAAAAAAAAAAAATAGAATCAGAAACTTCAAATGCCTTAACCCACGCGGAATCAAGGATATTAAGAAAGCGGTGATTGTGTGTGTACGCGGGGGAGGAGGGGCATTGACGGGGGAGGGAAAGGGGTAGGGGGAAGGCTCTTTGCAATCACTCTTGTGGCAGGAGAGACAGACAGAAGTGGCGCGCTAATTGGCGAGTGCCTGTTTTTGTCTCGTCACTTGATTTACGGCGACAGTCACGGCGCCAGACAGACACCACTGCTTGCTTGCCGACATGCTTTCCTCCTTCTCCCTTGTTTGGGGCTCAAGTTCGCCTCCTGACAGCGCTCTTGAGAGGCTGCGAGTCCTTGGTGCGTCTCTCCAGCTGACAGTCATTGGCTCTCTCGGCTGTCACGTTCGTTGTTATTTGTTGTACTGTGACGGCGCTTTGCTGTTGCGTAATGTTGGGTTGTCTTGGCGCTATGAACGACAAGAACGTCATATAGGTTACATTTTTCGCCTTACCAGAGAGAGAGAGAGAGAGAGAGAGAGAGAGAGAGAGAGAGAGTTGTACTGTGACGTCGCTTTGCTGTTGCGTAATGTTGGGTTGTCTTGGTGGTATGAACGACAAGAACACCATATAGGTAACTTTTTTCATCTTACCAGAGAGAGAGAGAGAGAGAGAGAGAAAAGAGAGACGTTCGATACCTAAGCCAAACTTGCCCAATAAGGTAACAGAGAGTGCACAGGGCGGCCCAACTTGGGGTGAGTAATAGAGAGAAAGAGACGGGGCAGCACAAAAGGTATAGGATCAGGTAGGGCAAGGCATCACTCCTTCGCCCCCCTCTTCCCTATCTGGATTTTATTTCCCCTTTTGTATCCACACTACTTCAGCTACCTGCCCTCTGCCTTTCCCTCTCTCCTCCTCTTCTTCATACTCCTTCTCCCTGCCACTCCTTGTAATCTCATCACTACCTTGCCATCTCCCTCTCCCTCGATCCCCATATCCTCCCTTGCAGCTTATTCCCTTATCCTTCACTTTCTCCTCTCTGCCGTCAGCTCCTCTACCAGCATTCTCTTCTCTCTCTCCTATCTTTTCATCTTTCCTTCCACCTCCTAATTCCAAGCCGCACATCCATGCCATATACATTTTTCTTCCGTCCATGCCTTACCCTTGCGTCCTCCTCCACCTTGCTCTCCTTTTCTTTTATTCTGACACCAAAGCCTTGACTATTCCCAGAGCACCTTGCCAAGCCAAGACAACAAGGAAATATTTCACCAATGAGCTCCTGTTTTCTTTCGTCCCCTTCCTTTTATCTCGCCCCTTCCCCACCATCACCACGACCACCGACAACGATATAGTTTGGCAATTCCGTTAAAACTGAGCCCAATTTTACCTCCCTCTTACCCTCGCCATCTCCTGCACCCTTCTCCCGTTTTCTTAATACGATCGGGCGACAAAACACGGGGGAAAGAAAGGTGGAAGAAAGAAAACAAAAGAAACGAATTAATAAATACAACGAAGCAATAATATCAGGCTGGTAATAGTAACACACACACACACACACACACACACACACACACACACGAGACTAATACGAATGCACATACACACTGAACACTGATGATGGCCAGTTCACCATGAAGAAGTACAACAACAGCAACAACGACAACAACAACACAAATAACAAGCAGTACAAACACAGCAGCATCCACACACACACTGCCTCTGCCCTGCCCTGCCTGCTGTTCTGTCCCTCACTCTCTGTTGTGCCGCGCGTGTGTGTGTGTATGTGTGTGTTTGTGTGTCCGTGTGCTCAGGAATAGAATCACAACACCACTATCGCATTACTCACGCCCGCCGCCCCGTCCATGCACAACGTATCGCTGGATTTTGTTGTGCATTACTTTATCGCCGATCCAGATCACATTCACGGCGCTGGTGTGTGTGTGACGCGTTAGGAGGAAATATGAATGTTTCGGGTAAAGCAAATGTTAGAAATCCTCCATCAAAATGAAATAACGGTAATCTGCAAACACGAAGAGAATAAAGTGTCAATCAAAACTGGTGTGACGAAAATAACGCAGGATACAGGAGCAAGAGTTCGTCAGTCAGTCAGTCAGTCAGCCAATCTTCCAGTCGCGCAGTCAGCCAGTTAGTCAGTTAGTTGGTTAATCAGTCTCCCGGCGTACAATTAGCATGATAGTACTGAGGGTTCTTTGCCCGACACTCCTTCAAAATCACAAAGTCAAATATCCTCCTGACGCGATTACTCTCACGTTTGAAAGAAATCTGATTTTTTAAAAGGGTAAACTGCACCCACATGACGATTCGCTTGAACATCTGACGTGTGGGAGAGGGAAAAAAATGGCTTTGTGAGTAAACTGTCGATACACACACACACACACACACACACACACACACACACACACACACACATACACGCACACACACACATACACACAATCCTCCCTTTCTCCTCTGATTACAAACTTACTGCACTAACTTTACCATTTCCTATGACTAAGATGCTGAATACGATTTCTTTTCCCTTCCTCGACAAGAAAGTGAAGCATCGAAGAAGAGAAAAAGTCACACGCAAACACGCACCGACACACACACACACACACACACACACACACACACACACACACACACACACACACATCGTTATCTCCCTCCTTCCCCCTTCCATCTTTCTCTTTCTCTTATGATTACACTTTCTCCCTCCCCCCCACCCCTAAATGTAACAGCAGCGCAAGACCCGTCAGGATGCAAGGTGTTAAGCTACGAAGATAAGAGGTGGAGGGCGCATTTCAGGAATATTCCCGACTCAGCACTGGAAGACTAAGTTAAGGGTGAGCGAGGGACACGGTGAAGGGGGGAAGGAAGGGAGAGAGTGAGGTAGTGGGGGGAGGAGGGGGGGTAAGCAAGACGGTCTCTGTTCAATAAAGCGAAGGGAGCGTTCATATTTCCACGTAACGAGGAAGGAGTTCACAGCTCAGCAAAGTTAAAGAATGTTCACAGTTCGAGAGAGACCGAGAGCGAGAGTGCGAGAGCGAGAGCGAGAGAGAGAGAGAGAGAGAGAGAGAGAGAGAGAGAGAGAGAGAGAGAGAGAGAGAGAGAGAGAGAGAGAGAGAGAGAGAGAGGAAGGAAGGAAGGAAGGAAGGAAGGAAGAACAAGGAGGGATGAGAAGTAGGAAAAGAAAAAGGAAGTAACGGATTGATGAAAGAGAAAGGGAAGAAAGGAAGGAAAGAAAGGGGGAGGGGAAGGAGGAGGGGAAACGCTAGGAATGTGAGGTAGAATGGTGGAAAGGAGGGACGAAAAAAAAAAAGGAGGAAAGAAGGAAGACAAAGGAAGAGGGAAGAGAAGGGGAAACAGCGAAAGGAAAACAGAAGAACGGAAGGGATGGGGAGGAGGAGAAGGGAGTGGCAGGAGGGAGCATCAGGGAGGGAGATAAGGGAGAGGGGAGACAGACCAAGAGGACTTTCCATGGCCGACAAAAACTCTCCCAGCGGCCAAAACTCTCCTGACGGCGCCTTTACAGAGAGCGCCGTCGAGCATGAACCTCCTCCTCCTCCTCCTCCTCCTCCTCCTCCTTCTAGATAAAAGGCAGGGAATCGAAGTTTGACCCTCCGAAGAGATGCGAGACTCACACCCACAAACTCACTTCCACCTACTTTTCGACTATTAACACTTCTTCCTTATCTCCCCTACTCTTCATCTACTAACTACTAACTAACTCACTAATCACTCCCTATCATCGTCTTCTGTAGGCTTAACGTGCTGGCTTTTCCATTCACTGTCACTTAATGAAATCCCACTAACAGCTTTGCATAATGTACTTCACCTTTTATCCACTTATACCTCCCCTATGTTACCATCTTCCGTTACCACTAATACCGTCAATGGTTACCCCTCTCCGCCCTCTCCAATTACCTGCCGAGTTAATGATATGATTATTATGCGTCTAATGTTTCCCAGCTAGGTCGGTCCGTGTAGTATAAGTTACGGAAGTTCCTCTCTCTTTTTCTCTCCCCACGTATCATGGGTTTTCATCTGATGTATTGTCCAATTAAACTTATTTCTCCTTTCTTTTCCCAACTATTTATTGAGTGGAATCGAATGTCTCCTATTAAAGTACCCTTTCCTATTCCTCTTAATCCTCGTTCTTCTTCTCCTCCGTACCTTTTTTCATTTCTTTCTTCCTCCTCTTACCTCAACTCTCTCTAGAACGGACGCATTCTTCGTTTTCCTCCTCCACCGATCCCTTTCTCCTCTTTCTCTGCATCCTCCCTTCCTACTGTTTCTCTTTCTCCACCTCCGTCTCATTTACGTTTCCACTTCTCTATCGACCCCCGCTGCTCACTTTTCCTTTTTTTTCTTTACCTTTGTATTCTCTCATTCTCTAATATTCCCTGTCTTTCTTATTTCATTCTCCTCTTCTTCCATAATTCCCTCCTTCCTTCCTTTCCCATATACTCCTCCCAATCTACCTCCACCATTTACCTTCGTCTTCCCATTCTTCTACATCCTCCCCCTCCTCCCATTCTCTCTCCCTTACCCCTCTCCTTCCTCCTAGACTCCCAGCATTACACACTAATCGGCTACACCTGGAAATATGACCTCATCCCTCAGGCGCTAATGATGTTATAATGAAAAGGTATGGCTCACAAATTACTGACACGTGTTTTCTTGTTCTCTTCCTCGTGTGCTTTGGGGAGCTGGTGTGCGTTTCCTTTCCTCTTTCTCTTTCCTCCTGCGTTTTGGAAGACTGGCTTGCATTACGGGAGACCTCATTTATAGGGGCAAAGGTTGGGATAGTGAAATGTGAGACGTAGAATCCGTAGACTTGTTTTCCTGGCGATACGAGTTAACTTATCTCTACGTCTTAGTAATGGAGTATAGGTGTGAGATCGATGTCAGTTCTCTTATTACCCCCCCCCCACACCCACACACACCCACACCCACACCCACACACCGTCTTCATTCGCCTTGCTGAGTGCCCTTTAGCCGTCTCGCCGCTGTAACACTCGGGTCGCCTTTCCCTTTCCTGCCTGATGCTCCAGAGACCGAGTATTCTTGACTAATTAACCTGACAAGAAGTCTTTTTGCCTCCACAATTACAAGTCGCCTGTGAGTGGCAGGAGGCTCGAGTGGGTGAGATTCGCTATTTGCAGACGCGCGTTTCCCACTCCTTTCTCAAGAGCCGGGAGTTAATGATGTTCTTCGGCGATGTTATGAGAATTTGCTTTTCGGTGTTTCTTTTCTGTGATTATCTCCAAGGCGACATGTCTGTTTGTCTGTGTGTATGTCTCTCGTTGTCTTTGTTTTACGCTTTCAAAGAACATATTACGTCTTGTTTTTCGGAGAAGTTATGAGATACTGCATTCACTGTGTGTGTATGTAGTTTTCTTTCTTTTCCTCCTTCGATGAAACATATTACCGTCAGAATATTTCCTTATGCTCAGCCGCTTAATGTTGGAGAATATACAAAAAGAAGTCTGTCGGAAATCAGTTGGTTTAAACAATTTCATGATTATCTCCAAAGCGAAATGTCTGTCCGTCTGTTTGTCTGTCCTCGTTTTCCTTTTACACTTTCAATGTAACAGATTAGCGTCTAGACAATATAATTTTTCAGGCGGTGCATGTTGGGTATTATACACAAAAGAACTCTTCACAAAAGCAGCTGGTCTCCACGAAGCTTCATTATCTACGTTTACTAAGTATAAATATTTTTTCTCACTTCTCCCCTTAACATAATGAGCTTACAAGAAATCAGCCAGCTTAAGTCAGCCACGCACAAGTTATCCTTTCACGATACGTCTTTCTTTTATCAATATATTTATCAACTTCCCCTTTGCACACTATTAAAAACATTACCCAACAAAACAAATTTTTATAATCAAGGGCCTGAGGAATCAACAAGAGCATTCTCGGATCATACTTGGGAGGTTCAGAAAACTAGTTATTTACCATCTCCCTTACCCCCAGCCCATCAATTTATCAAGCTTCCATTTAAAACTCTCAATCGCATCAACGCTAACTACCTAACCGCTTCATTTGTTCAGGGCATTCAATACTGTTTGTTCACCAACTGTTGGCTATATGCTCTTTGAACCTGACTTTTTCCAGCCTGATCCCACTGCCCATCATGATCCGTTAATGTACAGATCAGTAGTAAGGCCGGCAAACAATCCACGCCTTAACAAGTAAAGCCTCGGACCGCACCTCTTTTCACAGCACATAGAAACACGGTTTAGAGGTGAACCAGACGTGTGATAGTGACGCATGTGAACAGTGACGGTAGGATGGTGACTGACTGAATGGTGGAGGCTGGGGACGGAAGGTGAGACAAATGGTGAAAGACTGACAATGAATAGTGCTGGAGTGTGTGTGTGTGGGAACAGAGGTTTGGGGGGGAGGGGGGAGGCGAGGGTGACGGATGGCGAGGAAATGGATGGCGGGTGAGCCTGAGTGATGGCCGGGGCGGAGGGAAGAGAAGGGTTAATGAGAGGGCGGCATAGGAATCACTTGTTGATGAGGGAATGAAGGAACGAAGGAAGGAAACGCAATGAGGAAGATGAAGGGATAAGGAATTCTCTCTCTCTCTCTCTCTCTCTCTCTCTCTCTCTCTCTCTCTCTAATTCAATTTACTTTTAACGTCACTTCCCTTTATTTGCTCGGATCTGATAACCAACGCCTTTCTCTTATATTCTTCTCTTCGTTATTTACACTCCCAAAGACTTCATTATTAAATCTCCCAGACGTGAAAGACGCCAAAGAATGAGAACAGCTTAGAACAGACGATGGAAGAGCTCTTAAAACTCCGCTTCTGCCTTTATCCATTTCCCCTTGAACCTTCTTTATTTTAATACAACGAGAGTAATGCATATGAATAGATTTGTGACCCTCAAAACTAAGCAAATATAAGTCCACTAGGATAACCAATGGCATTCAGGTGATTAGGTGACTCAAGTGAGGAGAGGAAGAAAAGGAAGCATAGGAGGAAAGAGAAGAGGAGTGAAGTTAATGATAATAGGATGGAGTAGTTATATATATATATATATATATATATATATATATATATATATATATATATATATATATATATATATATAGATAGATAGATAGATAGATAGATAGATAGATAGATAGATAGATATAGATAGATAAGCAGATAGAGAGAAAGGAGAGGAAAATGATGATAACCCAGGAAGGATCTAAAGTAAGAAAAAACTGGATAAGAGAAAAAAAAACAGAAAATAAAAGAAAGAAACATTTGGCGGGGATAGAGACAGACTGACACACACACACACACACACACACACACACACACACACACACACACACACACACACACACACACACACACACACACACACACACACAAACACATACTTGACCGACATACTGAGGCACAGACAGACACACGAACTAGGAGAGAGAGAGAAAGAGAGATAGAGAAAGAAAGAGAGCGAGTCCTGAGTCCAACAAAAGGGGCAAGTTAGCGTAAAGATAACTCACTTGTTTGATGAATTGCCGCAGCCCACTCTCCCCTCCCACTCATCCCTCTCACCCTTGCCCTCTCTCTCTCTTCCTCTCACTTTATCTCATACTATCTTTCCTCCTCCTTTCGTTCTATCACTGTTTTACGATCTCCTAATCTTTATCATTCTTACCCTCTCTCTCAGATTCTTCTTTTTCGTAGTCTGTTTTATTTTTATTTTCGTTGTTTTCGGCCATTACTTCTTCTCACCCTTCGTCTCCAGCATCCTTCCACTCATGCCCACTCATCAATTTCCCATCCTATGCCTGCTTCTCCTCCTCCTCTTTCTCCTCCGTAGCCTTTCCTTCCCTTCCCCTCTCTTTCGTCTTCCCTCTTTCCCCCTAGAGAGTCTATCTAATCTACTCTCTCTCTCTCTCTCTCTCTCATCTTTATTCCTTCACTTGTCTCCGCCGCAATTTATTCACCTTTTCATACTTTCTTTGCCTCCTCTTTTCCTTCTTTTCTCTTTTATTCTCTTTTTTACCGCCGCTTCTAATCTACAGAAACACACCCACCACACGCTACTCAAAAGTTTCTCGAAGTTGTTGTTGTTTTCTTTCCCTTTTTTGTTTTTTCTTTGCTTTCTGTTCGATCCCAACCTCTTGTACCTCACTCACTCTATCTGGATGCATCTCTCTCTCTCTCTCTCTCTCTCTCTCTCTCTCTCTCTCTCTCTCTCTCTCTTCCAGTTCTCTTTCTTTCTTGTTTTTCAAGGTCTTTTTTGGGTTGTCTTTCTCAATCGCTTTCTTCCTTTCATTCTTATTTTCTTACTTTCTTTTTTTACCATGTGTGTCGGATTGTCTGTCTGTCTCTGTTTGTCTGTTTGTATGGTTTGAACTCCCTGCCTGTCTGTATTTCTGTCTGTCTATCGGTATGTATGTCTCTCTCTCTCTCTCTCTCTCTCTCTCTCTCTCTCTCTCTCTCTCACACTTTCTTTTCTAGCCTTTTTAGAGGTTGTTGGGTCAAAGTTTCCCTTCGGCTGTCAATCTTCGGAATTGGTTTTCGCTTATATTTGTTTCGACTCAGTCTCGTGAACCTCTTTCTCTTATCTTTGTGCCCCCCTCTCTCTCTCTCTCTCTCTCAAGCTCTATTCTTTTTTCTTCCTTTTCTTTTTTTTTACATCCTCCAGAGTTCCCTTCTCTTTTTATTGGCTCAATGTTTAGTTAAAACGGCTCTCTTTTTTGTCTTTCCCAATTCCCTTTCCAACCATTTACTTACAGGAGAAACAGCGAAAAAATCAGGCAAAGTCACGCCTAACAATACACGCCTGACCTACGTTTTTTATGACCCACTTTCTATTCTTTTGAGTGAAGGGAGACTGAAGCAACATTACCTTACGCCCTCCACCCACCTCCTCCACTTAGGTACCAGCACCAGCAGCACCCACTCTCTTATCCCCCCTTCGTTCCGCCTCTTCCCAACCGGTCGTCTATCATTCTACGTCTTCAGCCCCTTTCATCATCCTATTCGGCCTGAGGAGTGAGGAAAACTTCATCCCAACTGAACTAAGACCATCCAATTACGATTCGACGCAGATCTTCGTTCCAACTTCATTCTATTTTATGGTAATTAACACAACTTTCCTCTTCCTCCTCCCTCTCCCCTCTCACCCTCTTTCTCTTTCTCTTTCTTCCTCAACAAGACTACTTTTTTTTTCTCCTTCCCTCCCCTCTCCCTTCCCCCTCGAACCCTTTCGTTTCTATTCACTGACGGAGAGAGAGAAAAATAAAGGTGTGATGAGACGGAAATGAGGGTAAGAAAGGAAGAAAGTAAATGAAGGAAGGGTAAAGGAAAAGATTGAAAGAAAGATAGAAAAAGAGAAAGAAAAAGAGAAAGATAGAGAGATAGGCAAAGGGAGAAAGTGAATATAGGAAAGAAAAGGGGAAACGTTAGATATATAGATAAATATAGATTGATAGAGAAAGATAGATAAAATAGAGAAATGCAGAAAGAAAGGTAAAGTAAACAGGCGGAAGGTATAATTAATGAACTGGGGGAAGGGGAAGAGGGAGGAAAAAAATAATTCTCGCAACATTGATTTTTTTATGAGAACATTAATTAAAATATGAGCCTACCTACTGGGAGGAAGAGGAGGAGGAGGAGGAGGAGGAGGAGGAGGTGTTGGGTGTAAGAATATTAATTGGAACGGTAAGATTAATTGAGGTCAAGATCGCACGCACACACACACACAAACACACACACACACACACACACACACACACACACACATACATACACACACCTGCGCTAAACTCTACTTTTACTTTACACCTTCACCTCTCCTACACTTTTTCTCCCTTCCTACCCCCCCCCCTCCCTTTCGGCAATCCCCTTCCGTGTGTGTGTGTGTGTGTGTGTGTGTGTGTGTGTGTTTTGCTCTCTCCTTTTTCCCGTCTGAACCCTTATTGTTGCACCTTCCTTTTCTTTTCTTTTTTACATTAGCTTCCTCTTACGCACCTTCATTTACCTGACCCACAAGATAAATTACTTCAGCTACTTCACTACACTCCTCCTCCTCTTCCTCCTCCTCCTCCTCTTCCTTTTGCATCCATTTCCATCCCGATGTAGCTTTTAACCTTCCTCTTACCCCTTCCTCCGCCCTTGTGCCCCTCCCACCTCTCTTCCCCTCCTCCTCCTCCTTCCTCTCCACCAAAGGGCTATTAACACCTTGGGCAAACGGAATACCGATTATTTGGAGTCTCTCTTTTGCCTCTTGTAGCGGAGTGGATCTTCTCAAACAGAGGATTCACTCACACTGTTTGCTGGTGATTGATTGTTGTTGTTGCTGCTCATCATGTCTTTTTTAAACCATGATGCTGAGCTAATAAAAAAAAGGGACTGGGACAAATAAAAGAGCAAATAATGTGCCGCTACACCCTGATTCGTGATTCTCCTGATAGCCAGACCAACCGACACGTATATTTATTCTTAATCTAAAAATATATTCCTTCCACTCTAATAGGAAATCAACGTTATAAAAAAGAGCGTTTAAGAGGTCTTTGATAATAAATGAGCGGATGACGTTAGCATTTCACAGAACGCCCATCCCAATCAGCCGTAATGAGTTGCGAAAGGGTGGCAAGGATGGCGTGGGATCGGGTTACATGGGGAAATAAGTGAGGTGGGATTAGAACGTGTAATGAGATGAGGGAGAGGACGGGAGGAGGAGGAGGAGGAGGAGGAGAAGGAGGAGGAGGAGGAGGAGCATGGAGAAGTGAAGGTGAAGAAGGAGGAGGCGGAGGATGAGAAAGGGTGAGTGGCAGAGCTAAGAGAAGTGAAGAGAGAAAGAGAAAGAAAAATAGAGAAAACACGACGCAAGAATACAGGATGCGAGGAAAACACAAAGGAAAGAGAGCAAGGAAGAGAAAGAGAGGAGCGGGAGGGCAGAGAAACAAGGGAACGGTAGGCGGGTGGGTAAAAAATTGGGTGGCTGGGCAGGAGGAACTGTAAGTAGCTGGGTGACTGGGTGTTCCGGGTGTAAGGTGTGAGGCTAGCTAAGTAAGTATGAAGGTAGGTAAGTGGGTGGGTAGATGGAGGAGTTGGCTAGTGGACTGTAGAAGGTATATGATAGTGTGGGTGGTAGCGGCAGTGGGTGGTGGATGGTAGTGGTGTAAGATCTACGTAGTTATGGGGATAGCAGGGTTGGTGGAGGGCTGAGTCGAGGGTGGTAGGTGGGTGGGTGGATGTTAGGGTCGGTGGTAGCGGGAGCGGGTGGAGGTGCGGGGCCAGCTGGGAGGGCCATGCATCACACACGCTGTAACACTCATAACTCGAAGAATAAATCAGAAACCTGTCGCCCGGCCGCCGGTGACCCAAGCCTGCGTTTCTCAGCTTCCCTTACCCCCTTGCTCTCTCGCTCTCTCCTCACGCCCCCTTCCCCAGCTACTCCTCTCACCCCAGTGTCCCCTTCCCCTTGTCTCTTCCCCCACTACCCCTCTTTCCCCTTCCTCCTCTCAGAATCTCACCCCCATGACGCTCTCTCCTTCTCCTCCTTTCTTCCCCCAACCACTCAACTCTCACAGCACCCCCTCTCCTCTTCCATCTCGTTCCTACTCTCAGCCTCTCCCTCACAGCAGCCACTCTCCCTCTCCTCTCCCTTCTCCTCAGTCTCTCACCCCCAACAGCCACTCTCCTCTCCTCTCAGCCTCTCCCGCCCCCTCGACGCCCATTACTCACCCTCACCTTTGACCTCACGAACGCGGCGCGAAAATCCTCGTATCAAAAACGCCACCTCTTTCTTCGATTACGGGGTCACGGCATTACACTTCGACTCCTCAATGATGCATAACAAAGACTCTTCATTTAACACCAGACCGATAACGACGAAGAACGACTCAAGCACGATCAACAACGACGGATGACTTAGAGACTCCAAAACGACCTAAAACGAAGAATATGGAGACTTTGAAACATGACCCAAACAACAAAGAACGAGAGAACTCAGAAACAACACGACCCAACACGACGAAGAGCGATAGTCACGACCGAGAACGACCGACTAAGAAAACGCCTAATGTGGAGCTTTCTCGCAAATTATATGACCCAGAAGAAGAAAAAGAGGAATCTGCTACACAAATCACAGCCGGCATGACGATAACGTGACTAATGGCTTTGTGACCTTAACAGCTTTTTCACAACCCCAACTCACAGCGCAGCACGGTGAAACACAACGAATACAGCGCAAAACAAAGCAATGAATACACAAACACACAAACAGTACAGAGTAAAATATCATATTCTATTAAGTCTAGTATTCCTGCTGTTTTGAGGAGTACATAAGAAGAAATGCCTAAAATAGAAGTCAAACAAACATATATTATTCGAAATGAGAAAAAAATGGAAAAAAATATAAACTCAAGGACACCTCCCCCCAAAAAAATCAATAGAAAAATAAACGTAATTCGTCAATCAATACGTTAATCCGTCATCAAAAACGGATGCAAAATACACACAAACGCACAAACATACACACACGAAAAAATAAATAATTAGAGGCAGCATGGCGACAGCAAGTCCGAAAGGGAATGTGTCACGAGGTTATGTAAACAATAAACGCGTGATTAATGGCTGGTTAGGAAGCAAAAATCCAATATCCCGAGTCCGGCTTCAGCGATTATTGCACCATTCGTCTCCACACCCACCCACCCACCCACCCACACACACACACACACACACACACACATAAACACACATCACAGAAAAACACTCAAGCTCAGCCACACTAAACCACAAACATGATACGCAAACTCAACAAAACTAAAACTAAATTCGCAAACCTCCGTGTCTCTCTCTCTCTCTCTCTCTCTCTCTCTCTCTCTCTCTCTCTCTCTCTCTCTCTCTCTCTCTCTCTCTCTCTCTCTCTCTCTCTCTGTGGGGGTGAGAGGCAGAAAGAAGGAAATAGAAGAGGGGCTGTTGGGGGAGAGTGGCTGGGAGACAGAAAGAGGAGGGGGGAGTCAAGTCGAAAGAAAGGGGGAAAGAAAAAGAAAGGGGTGAAGTAAAGAAATTGCAGAGGAGAGGGGGGTAGTTGAGGTTGAGGGACAAAGGAAGGGGAAGGAAAGGGCATCCGGAGGGTAAAACGAGTGGCTGGGAAGGGGTCGTGAGGGGAGAGCGAAGCTTTTCAGTAAGGTGAGGTCAGCCACGACAACTCAGCCAGGCAACACACGTCCCTTGGAAGAATATCACCACCACACTCATGAATCCCGCAGGCCAGCTGGGGCGCGGCCGAGGGACCAGAGACGAGACAACAGGAGACAGGAGACAGGAGTGGGCACAGAACTCTCTCCCTGAGCTCATTATGTTTACCGTGTGTGGTAGAGGAAGGTGTCTGTGTGTGTGTGTGTGTGTGTGTGTGTGTGTGTGTGTTGGGGCGACGCACTGCAGGAGACGAGTGAAATGAGGTCATGGAGCCAGTAAGGAAAGAAGGAAGAGAGGAAGGAAGGACAAAAGAAGAATCAAAGGAAATGGATGAAAGAAGGAGAGGAGAAAGAGCAGCAGAAACAGAAGCAGAATGAAAAGAAGGAAGAAAAAAAACGAAGGAAAACAGAAAACGGGAGGAGAAAATAATGCTAAACTGGTTCACGGGAAGTAGGATAAACAAAAATAGAAGAGGAGGAGGATGAAGAGCAAAGGAAAAGAAGGAGGAAAAGGAGGAAGGAGGAGATAATGGTCACGGAATCGATTAGGAAGAGATAAAAATAGAGCGGTTTCAAGGAATTCACTGAGCCAAAGAGAGACAAAGAAAGCAAAAGAGAAAGAAATCATTGACTTCAAGAATGGACATAAAAGGAAAATGGCATCAGTGGTATAAGTATGTAGTCTCTGATCCTAAACCAAGAGAGAGATAGAGAAAGAGAGAGAGGAATCGATGAGTTCAAGAATGCATATGAAAAAACAGCGGCATCAGCACTCTATATAAGTAATATGAAGTGTCGGATCCTACACGCATGTCTTATTTATGAACCCGCTTACAGGCTTCATTATAGGCGGATTCAAGACTTCAACTCATCTCGTTTGGGCAAAGACGGACCTTAAGCCGCTGATCTAAGGCTTTTACTGTCAACTTTCAGCCTTTTAGCATTACATTTTCCTTTAAACTACGCTGAGAATAAGGAAAATCGATGGAGGGGTTGGTGGTTGGTGGGTGAATGGGTGTGCGGTTCATGTTTTGGGGGTAGGAATATTAATAAATGCAAACACACACACACACACACACACACACACACACACACACACACACACACACACACACACACACACACACACAGATCATTAAAGTGCAGGAGAGCTTTTACGTAGAGTATGAGGAACTGTTTTCAATGCCAAATATTGGTATAAAAAATGTTAATGGTATGGGAGGAATGTGTGTGTGTGTGTGTGTGTGTGTGTGTGTGTGTGTGTGTGTGTGTGTGTGTGCGCGCTTTTCTATCTTCTGAGGTGACTATGAGCGCCCAATTACTCTCTCTCTCTCTCTCTCTCTCTCTCTCTCTCTCTCTCTCTCTCTCTCTCCCCCCATCACCAAGACCACAACACTCTCTAATAACGAGTCAGGCTGTTTCAAGAAGCGTCATAGTGGTGTTGGCGATGGCAGTGGTCGAGGCGGGAAAGAGGGTGGAGGGAATGGTGTTAGAGGCAGTGTTAGAGGCGGTGGCGGTGACGGTGGTGGTGGTGGTGGCGGGCCGAGCCATGCCCTTTAATACTCACTCCGGCAGCCTCCCTCACGCACCTACCTCCCGCCAGCCGCCTGACTCACCTGGCTTCTTCTTCACCTGCCCAGCCACCATCACCGCCACCACCACCACCGTGACCACGATCCTCAGGTAGCCCAGGAGAGAGATGAAGGGATGGTGAGAGAGAGAGAGAGAGAGAGAGAGAGAGAGAGAGAGAGAGAGAGAAGGGGGGGACAAACAAAACAGAACCTAACACACAAAAACATAAGACTGGTAGACAGACGCACAGACAAACAGACAGACCACGAAAATATATAGACAGACACTCACAAGCAACGGTAGACAGGTTGATATAAATGATTGTAAGAAATGAAAACTATTAAAAAGGAATAATGAAAAAATAATACTAAGAAATGAAAACTAATAAAAAGGAATAATGAAAAAAATTATACCATGTCATTTGAAAGCTCAACAATATACAAAGTTGAACGCTACACACAAACACACACACACACACACACACACACACACACACACACACACAAACAAACTAACTTACTAACACAAATATCAACACACCTTTACACCACATCACTCACGGCGACAACGATATAAAAGTCATTAATAAAACTATATAAAAAAAAATCAAACTGAATTAATCACATACAAAGCGGGAGAAAGAAAATGGAATAAAAAGAAACAAAATACTAAGAATGACGTCAATGCCCAACTCATTATGCTTTACTCGGAAACACACACACACACACACACACACACACACACACACACACACACACACACACACACACACACATCTGAAGGCATTTAATGTGATGAAAGGAACTGTATACAACCTCAAGAAATGTAAGAAAAGAAAATATATCAAACGAGGACTAGAGTTATGCATATTGGGCAAAAGATAAACGAGGATTAGTTTGTTCGATAAGTAAATGTAAAATAACAGATAAATATGACAATTTAGCCAATCAAACAAAAATACAGATCTGGGAAAATACAAACAAAAGAAATCTATATGACCTTGAACGTTAACACACACACACACACACACACACACACACACACACACACACACGTAGACCCGTCACCGGCACATGAAAAATGGAGGCAGAAGGAATGAATTATTATCAAAAGGTGCCAAGAAAATGAACTCAGCAAAAACAAAAATAACAAAAAATACAACCAATGTAAATAAAAAAATCACAAAGACAACCCGACAAACAAAAATCACCGCTGATTACGACTCGCCCCACAAACCCGAAAATAGACACACACAAACACACACAAAAAGGGATACGAAAGCGCCGCGAGAATTGATCAATATAATCCCGGGCCTGGTAATGCTGTGCCGCCGCCGACCCAAGCCGAGCCGAGCCTTGCCGGAGCGACGGGGCGTGAGGCAAACACCGGGCACACCACAACACAGGAGGATCAGCACCAACAGCAACAGCAGCATTAACAGCCTCAAAAGCAGAAACAGGAACAGAGTAAGACTGAAGGTAAACAACGAGGGATCAGGAGCAAAGGCAACATCAGAAACAGGATTTAGAGCAGAAAACAAGAGGCAACAACAGCAACATTGATACAGCGAGTGACCTTGACAAAGCAACACAACACGGTACCAGCAACAGCGATAACAACACTAAAAAGGACCAGGATCCACAGCAAAGGGAACATCAGGAGCATCACGAAATCTAACAGGAGCAACAACAGCAACAGTAGTAATAATTCAGCGACACAAACGGAATGAAAACAACACCATTTCAAACAGAGATAAAAAAACAGAACAAGACAACCACTATACATCAGGACACACACACACACACACACACACACACACACACACACACACACACACACAGACACGGGGTACTATTAATTCCAGCCGTGTGATCAAACAGGCTCATTACCAAGGCCCACGTTCGGTTCTGAAAGTCTTCGTAGAACCGACATCACTTTCGATCTCAAATAAAAGAAAAAGAAAAAAAAACACTAAAAAGAAAGAATTACTGATCACGGCAATGCAACCATCACCACCATCATCACCACCACTAAACCAAGGAAGGAGAAAATGGGAAGAGAGAGAGAGAGAGAGAGATATGAAAATGGAGGAGTAGGAGTGGAGAGGACATCCGGGCGCCTATTCCAAGAAGTTTAATATCGACGTGGCAAAAAGAGAGAAAAGAAAACGAAAGATAATCAGCTCGTGAGATATATTAAGAGACGACTGCGTAAAAACCGAGATACTAATGAGGATATGAACGCAGGATATCGGAGTTCTTTTTTTCTTTCCTCACTAGCGCTCCCTCCCTCTCGCCTTCCTATATGACAAATGGCGTCCCCTACACAGTACCCTTGATCTATTTTTTTAAATGGATTTCTATTTTTCATCATTTGTAGTGTCCATCGAGCGCCGCGTGATGGATGGCGGGGCTCCGGGTGGGCCGCAGGAGGCACGATGGATGAATGCGGAACAGCCATAACAAAAGACTCCCGTTGTTGTTGTTGCTATTGTTATTACTTTCGTTGTTGTTTTCCATAGTTTAATTCGCAGCACGATGTTTCTTTTTTCAATGCATTATTCTTGTGGCCCAGTTACTTTTTCTTTGTTTTATTTTGTGTCCGAGGATCTATAATACATTTTTCTTATATTTGGCGTTAGTGTTTGCATCAATGTAATTTATAACGTGGAATTTATTGTATTATTTCTGTTTATTTGTAGAATCGTGATCAAACAGTTTCTTATTCAATTCAATCATCATTCGTTTTCTTCAACACATGACTAAATCGTGGAAGGGGAGGAAGAAGAATAAGTACTTTAATACATATTACTATTAAATTTACTCTAACAACCACGTTTTTTCGCTTTCCTCATTCAGTTCCCTTTCCTCCAATCCCCTTTCTTTCTATTGCCTTCTTTAAACCGAATCTACCTTCAATTCCTATCCCTTTTTCTTTCCTAGCTTTCCTTTCAATTTGAGGGTTTAAAGAAGAACGAACATGGAAGCTAATGCAATGAATGATCAATTAATCTACGGGCTTTAATACCCACATTTCACTATAACCCCGATCATCCTAACCTAACCCTGAGCAACCTAACCAATTCCTGCCTCCCTCCCTTACTCCCCTCTCCCCCCTTAGAGCCAATACTTCCCCTTCCACGCCCTGCCACGCTCTGCTACAGGTGGCTCGCGTCTCTTAACACCTGAGGCTCAATACCGTTACCTGTTGTGCTCCGCGGATATAAAGGAAAGAAATGAAACGGCGGAAAAGCTACGTTCACTCTCTCTCTCTCTCTCACCGTGACCCAGATCCCTTAATGAACAGGATCAAGCAAAATGAAAGAGAGGAACATAAAGTGGGTTAGGAACACACGGGAAAACGAACTCTAAAGGTACAAACACCTCAATTAAAGAGGAACGTATGAAAGGTGGCGGAGAGAAAAAAAAAGAAAAAGAAAAGGAGGGAATGAAGGGGAACTTGAAAAAAAATATGTAAGAAAAAAACAAAACTCTGGATGTAGATAACTGTGGTGAACAATGAAGCAAGGTTGTGGTAGTGATGGTGGTAGTTATTGTAGTAGTAGTAGTAGTAGTGGTGGTGGTAATAGTGGTAGAAGGGGTTAAGAAAAAGACAGGAAGAGGAGGAGGGGGATGAGGTGGAGGTGGAAGAGGAAGAGGAGGAGGAGGAGGAGGAAGAGAGAACAGGATATGAGTAAATAAATAAGAGACATACACTTCTCTTTCCATCTAAGTAAATAACAGTTCCATCCTCTTCCCTATATTGGCTACTACGCTACCGAGACCTCCCTTTCCTTTCCCTCTTTTCCTTTCCTCTCCTCTCCTCTCCTCTCCTCTCACTCACCCTCTCCTCTCCTCTCACCCACCCTCTCTTCCTTCTCTCCACTATCCTCCACTACAACCACCCACCCGTTCTCCTCCACTTCCATATCCAGCCTTTTCCTTTCCTCACAACCCAACCTCTCCACCCACCACCACCCCCAGCCCCAGCCCCGCCATCGCCACGACCTCTCCCGTACCTAACAGCTCCCATAGACGTCGCGAACATCTATAAAAGGGCAATATAAGGTCCGGTTCGGGCAATCAGGTGAGGGCGGGTCACACAGAGGCCCCATAACAAGACCCAGACGTGGCTTCCTCTAATACACTTCCTCGACCGACCCCATTCCTCCTCATCCTCCTCCTCTTACTCTCGTACTCCTCTTTCTGCTCCTCCTCTTTCCACTCCTTTTCCTTCCTACCATGTTCGAAAAGTGGGGTTGGAGGAGCGGAGGAGTAGAAGTTGGAGGTAATTATCTATCTCTCTCTCGAAACACACACACATATATTTAGTTTTTTTTCTTTTTTTGTTCGTTTTATTTGTCATCACCGTCTTCAGGATTCTGGTTAACTCTTAGAAATGACTGGTGTGTGTGTGTGTGTGTGTGTGTGTGTGTGTGTGTGTGTGTGTGTGTAGTCGGTGTTTGTGTGTGTTCGGCGCTATACGTCGTCTTTGTCTGTTGTATGTGCAATGTATTGTTTGTGATGTTCCTCCATTTCCCTGCTGTTAGTGTGTCTGTGTGAAGTCTGTACACGCACGCTATTCATGTAGTGTTTCCGCCCCTTCAACAAACACCAACAACACCACCACCACGACTACAAGGGGTGATGCAAGGGGCTTAACAAGTGAGATGTTTACCCCTTTGCCTAGTGAGCGCCCATTAAGGCAAGCCCCAAGCCTTCAGCAGCGGCCGCGTCCAAAACAACAAGTATATCAGTCCCCCCTGCAACGCTCTCGCCCGCCCCAACATGAGGACCGTAATAATAATGATAATTCTCACTTAATCACATCGACGGAACAGGGGCGTTAGATTACCATAGGATAGGGAGAAAGGGTACCTATTGCAGGGGTTGAGGGTAGTAGCTATGGGTCGTGTGGAGTGGGATTTGGTTGTGGTGTGGTGGTGATGGGGAGGGGAAGGGATGGGGAAAGGAAGGGAAGGGCGACGGAGTGTTATGGGAAGGCAAATGAAGGTAAGGTAAGGTAACGGGGGAGAGGGAGGAGGAGGAGGAGGAGGAGGAGGAGAGGAAAATAAGTGAGAAAAAAAAAGAGGAGAAACGTTGCAATTTGAGTTATTTGATGGGATTATTACTATTATTAATACAATTTGTGTGTGTGTGTGTGTGTGTGTGTGTGTGTGTGTGTGTGTGTGTGTGTGTGTGTGTGTGTGTGGAAACAGGTGACACACTGCTCAGAACAATGGTTAAACGAAACACCAGACAGAGTGTTCAGATTAGGCAGAACAAAGGGAGGCTGCGAGCGGAGGAGGAGGAGGAGGAGGAGGAATTGGGGGAAAAGGAGAGGAGGTGCATGAGCGGGAATGAGAGCCAGAAGGGTAGCGGATGGGGTGGCAGGGAGAAGGGACGGGAAAGGGAGGCAGCAGGGAGACGGAGGAAGGGTAAGGGAGGGTAGCGGGAAGCAGGTTAGCAGTAGCCCGGCACATTATGACGCTCTATATTCCAGCAGGGCGCCATCACTCTCCCCGGCTGACACTTACTGCCCCGGGTCATTCCTGCCTCCACGCCCACATATGGCTCTTACTGGTGTTATGCCGCCCCGCCCGATCCCAAAACACTACGCCCGCACCTTCGTTCAAAAGAGCACACCCACCTCCCCTTCCCCCTTTCGCCTCCTTCGCCCAAGAACACACACACAGGTCCCTAAAGCTATTCCCGTTCATAACTGTTCACTACGTTGAATAAATTTCCGTCATTTTAGCGGGAAAACTGTGCTATGCTTCTATCAGGCCGTGAAGTTAGTGTAGCCTTGAACGGTAAGTGGCTCGGGCGGCGCGGAGGGCAGACGAGGGCAGTGCGGTGCAGCCTCCTCGCCAGCCAGACAGCCAACCAGCCACCCAGCCAGTTATCCAGCCGGCCAGCCCTTGCCCACATCGCCTAACTAAAGCCCTCATTTGGCCAGGCACGTCACCGGACACGGCACTATTACCGGCGGGGCGTGCGCAGCCTTTAAAAAATAGAGTACCATCACTGGCTTCATTACTTCCTGCCTCGGCCGGGGCTCCAAACACACCCAAATTTTGGCGCAGGCGGCGGCAGAAGACGCTATCACGGTATTACTTACGCCGTCAGGAGTTAAAAGCTTTTACGTGCCTCCGCTTACGCCTCTGACGCCCCGAGAAACCAAGGAAGACTGCCGGTTTATGCACAGATGAGGAAGTGCAGACCCCGGAGATGACTGCGGCTGATGCAGGAATGAACACACCCAACTCTGCCTTTCCCTGTCCACTCATTTATTGTCCTGTCCTGTAGTGCCCTACCCTGCCCTGCCCTGCCTTACCTTGCCCTGCCCTGCCCTGCCCTGCCCTGCCCTGCCCTGTCCTGCCCTGCCTTGCTCTGCCCTGCCCTGCCCTGCCCTGCCGTGCCCTACCCTGCCCTACCCATCCCTGCCCTGCCCTGCCGTCCTAGCCCTATCGTTGGGTCTGAACCGGGGAAAGAACAGACCCAACCCAACCCTGCCCTGCCTTGCCTGCTCTGCCCCTCCTAGCCCAACTTAAGCAGCAGCAGCAGCAGTAGTACCAGCAGGAGGAGTAGTGAGCCGGGACGGACAGTTAAGTTCGGAGAAGCTGAAAGTTTTCCATGAAGTTGGCGCGGGTGAGGGCGGCCACGACCCACTATGTTAATCATGACCGTGCTGGAGCGAGGCGGGGAAGGCCGAGGCAGGCTTATCGAGAAACTTCCTCACCAGCCCCTCCCTCCCCTCCCTTCCTCTCCATCTGACTCCTCCTCTCCTCCTCTAACCTTTTTTTCTCTCCTGTTCCATACTCTCACTTCTCTTTCTTCCTCACATGTATAGAACCTTTTCCTTATTCCTCCCTCCCCTTCCCTCCAACTGACTCCTCCTCTCCTCCTCTAACCTCTTTTTCTCTCCTGTTCCGTACTCTCTCACGTCTCTTTCTACCTCACCTGTACAGAACCTTTTCCCTTTCCCTTACTTCTCCCTCCCCTTCCCTTCACCTGACTACTCCTCCCCTCCGGTCACCTCCTCCTCCTCCCTCTCTCCCTTTTCCTCGTTTTCTCTCACACGCTCTTTTTCACTCCCTACCCTTTCCCTCCACCTGATTCCTCCTCTCCTTCTCTTACCATCCCTTCACTCTTGTTCCATCTTCTTCCCTTCTTTTCCCTTTCCCATATTTCCCTCTTCCTTTCCCCTTATCTTTTACCTCCTCCTCCTCCTCTCCTTTACTCACTTCTTCTTTTCTCCTGTTCAATTTTTACTCCTCCTCTTCCTTCACACGTACACAACACTCCCTTTCCCTCACTTCCCCTCATGCGATTTTCCCCTCTCCCCTCCTCCTCCTCCTCTTCTCTATTCTTCCATGCTCTTCCCTCCTCCTCCTCCTTTCTTTCCCATCACATATACGAAAGTTTCCCCGTTTCCCTCACTTCCCTTCATGCATTCTTTTCTTCACTCTAAAATTCCTCTCTCTCTCTCTCTCTCTCTCTCTCTCTCTCTCTCTCTCTCTCTCTCTCTCTCTATCTCTCTCTCTCTCTCTCTCTCTCTCTCTCTCTCTCTCTCTCTCTCTCTCTCCTTTCTTATCCCTCTCACCTCTCCTCTTCCTCTCCTCTCTCGCTCGTTCCCCTCTCTCTCTCTCTCTCTCTCTCTCTCTCTCTCTCTCTCTCTCTCTCTCTCTCTCTCTCTCTCTCTCTCTCTCTCTCTCTCTCTCTCTCTCTCTCTCTCTCTCTCTCTCTCTCTTCTGATGGAAATAAACTTATTATTATTATTATTATTATTATTAGTAGTAGTAGTAGTAGTATTACTCTCTCTCTCTCTCTCTCTCTCTCTCTCTCTCTCTCTCTCTCTCTCTCTCTCTCTCTCTCTCTCTCTCTCTCTCTCTCTCTCTCTCTCTCTCTCTCTCTCTCTCTCTCTCTCTCATTATTCGCATAACGTTATAATTTTTCTTCTTTTAATTTTTCATCCTCGCAAACCTTCATATTCTCCTATCAAATTAATATCACTCCGGCATTTTACTATTGCTCACATTTCACTGTATTTTTCCATGGCGTTAAGTCTTCCAGTAACTGCTAGTGCGTGCGTAAATTGGTCTCTCTCTCTCTCTCTCTCTCTCTCTCTCTCTCTCTCTCTCTCTCTCTCTCTCTCTCTCTCTCTCTCTCTCTCTCTCTCTCTCTCTCTCTCTCTCTCTCTCTCTCTCTCTCTCTCTCTCTCTCTCTCTCTCTCTCTCTCTCTCTCTCTCTCTCTCTCTCTCTCTCATTACCCTTAGTTTTAAATGCCAATTACGTCACTTTTTTTCACTTATTTTCTGTCTATTTTTAGTTTTGTTTTCCTCGATCTGCGTACAGGACCCTAGTTTCCCCTCGTTGTCCCCTTACACGCACACACAAACGTACACACGCTCGCACGCACGCACACGCACCCCTCTCTCGCTATTCTCTCTCCCCTCCAGAGCGCCCCGCCAACTAGTCAGCCCAAACAAGTCAACCACACTCAACCACTCAACCAAGCAGAGCCACACAAACATCCACAACCACGGTCACCCACAACAAGTCAGCCATACTCAACCCGTCAACCAGTCAGTCCATCAAACCCACATCCACAGCCACAGTCAACCAAACAGCCATAACCACATTCAACCGGACAACCAGGCAGTCATTTACAGTCACTACCATATAACGAGAGCCAACCAGTTATTCACAGTCAACCATCATGAGAACCACGCCCCAAAATAACAGCCTGTCATCCAACCAGCCACTCAGTCAATCATCCACAACCATTCAGTCAGGTAATCAATCATTCACAACCTCAACCAACCAGTCAGTCAGTCAGTCAGTCAGCCTACCAGAACCACAGTCAACAGGTCAGTCAGTCAGCCAGCAGTACCACCTTCCCTTCCTCCCTCTCTCCCTTCCCCCTCCCTCCCTGACTTCCCCCTTCTCCTGGTTACGGATTCGCTTGTTGCAATTCTGAGTTATGGCATTTTTCAAACACATTTTTCCTCCATCCCGCAATAAACGTTTCCATTGGCCAGCATTCAGCAAGGGGAGGAGGAGGGGCGACGGCGGCGAGGGGAAAAAAAGGGGGAAAAAGTGCCGGTGGGGGAAGGGAGGATAGGATGGATGGGAGAGGGGAGTGGAGAAGAACGGAAGGGGAAAGGATGGGAGAGAAAAAAAACGAAACGGGGGGAAGGGGATGTAGGCTAGAAGGGGATTTAAAGGAGAGGGATGAAATGGATGAGTGGGAAAGGGGAATGATGGGAGGGGAATGAAGTAGGGTTAGAAAAGATGGGTCTGAGACATAGATAAAAGGGAAAAAAAGGAAAGAGAAGGAAAAAGGGAAAAGGCTAAGGGGGAAAGGGGCAGGGAAAGAAGAGAGAAGAAAGGGATAGAAGAAGGCAATAGATGAATACAGGAAGGAAAAGCCGGAGAATGGAAAAGGGAAATAAAAAGGAATAAAGCCAGAGGAATGGAGAGAGAGAGAGAGAATAGGAATTAGGTGAAAAAGACTAGGACGAGGAGAAGGAGAAGGAGGAGGAGGAGGAGGAGGGGAAGGGAATGACGAGATGTGATGGAAAGAGAAACCAGAAAAGGAGGGTAAAGGGGAGGGTGGGAGGGGAGAAAAGGGGGGAGGGATAGGGAGGGGAGAGAAGGGGGGAGGGATAGGGAGGGTGCGGTAATCTTGAACGCGTATCAGTGCGGTTGCGGCGGTGGCGGCGGTTCGTTCATTGTTTTTCATACGGTTACGGTCAGGCGCGTCGCTCGGGCGTGTAATGGATTCTCGGGCAAAAATTTGGGGACTATAATTTATGACCAGCGGCCGTGAAGCGAGACTGGTCCATTCCACCCCCCTTCCCCTTCTCCCCACATTTTCATGCCTCCCTGTCTGTATTTGTCCCCTCCCATCCTACTTCATTCCCTCTCTCTCCTTCCATTTCCGTCAATTATTCTCATCCTTTTTCTTTCAGTTTCATCTTCTATTTCAATCTCTTCCCCGTCCCTTTTCTTCCCATCCCTTCCTGTCCCATCCTCTCTCTCTACTCTCCCATTCCCGTCAATTCTCATCCAATTTCTTCCTCTTCCACCGTATTCCCATCTCGACCTCTTCTATTTGTATCCCGTTCCTTTATATCACGACTCGTCTCTTTCTATCCAGTTCGATCGCCTCTCCGTCCCGTCCTTTCCCGTTGCATCCCTTCTAATTCCATTCAAGCCCATTACATCAGTCACTTAGTACGTATATATATAGCAGACATGAACACCCACATACACACCCACACCCACACACACACCTACATGCATATTTTCACAACACACGTATTATTCAAACACATGCACATTCATTCATATTTTGACGCACTTTGCAACTGAAGCGCTGAGAAATTTAGTATTGTTGTGTTTCTCTTTGATTTCGAGCGATGCACAGGGAGAATAATGCCGGCCTTTGGAGGAGGCTTCTGAAGGTCTGTGATGCTGTGTTGTGCTGTGATGTGCTGTGCTTTGTTGTGCTGTGCTGTCAGGCATTTGAAATCTTCTTTTCCTAACTCTATTTCTGTTCTGATACAAATCGGTTCTTTGGGTTTTATTTATTTTGTGTCCAGCTCTTCGTTCGTCTCCTTTGGTCTATTTCCTTCACACAAACACACACACACACACACACAAACACACATAAAAGCGAGTCTGCTCAGTCTTTGGTCTGATTCCTTTGCCGTAAAAAAAAGAATGTGGTTCCTGTGCCTTACTGTGCAAATTTGGGATGGAGAAGAGGAAGAGCCTGCACACACACACACACACACACACACACACACACACACACACACACACACACACACACACAGTTACCAAACGTTTCATTACCGTTCGCTTGGTGAATCAAACACAGCCAACGCACCGATCAAACAGTCTGCCGTGAGTGTGCGTCCTGCGTCTGACGTGTTTACGCCTCGCAGAGTAATGCAGAGGGAAAACCGAACACGCGGGGCAATTAATCACCGAGTCAGGATGTCAACAAAAGTGGGTGGCTGTGGTCTGCGCGCTCTCCATCTCCCTCTCTTACTCTCTCCCTCTCCTCTATATCACACCCATCCCGGCACGCTAATGGCAGCCTCGCCTCGCCTCGCCTCGCCTCCCATCGGCTAAGGCAATAAGACCACCGCCAAGCCGCACACGAGACACGTCAGCCAAGGCGAAATATTGCTGGTCAGACCGCCACACAATTATACTCGGGCTGGCGTCTGCAGGAATACTCTTCTCTTATATGATTCTTTCGATAAATGTGTTCTGCTACTCCCTCACTCCGAGTCCATTAACCTAAATCTCAATGTCCGTGAAGCCCTAAGTGAACGTCCCTGTTTTTTTTTTATATTCCGGAATCGTTATCATCATCAGCTGTTGTTAGTCCACTGCATGACAAGGGGAGTTTCAAACGCTCTCTGCTTCATGTTACTCCCTCTCTCTCTGATGTTAATGCACTCCACTCCTCCCCGGTAAAGATTCTAATTCCATCTATCTATCTGGTTCTCTGTTTGCCATGATTTCTACTATTACTTTGGGTGTTCATCTATTACCTCTACGCATGATAAGACAAGTTAAAGTTCACGCTTTTTCTCTTAATCGTCAAAAGAATAAAAAAAGACACTTACACCGAGACTCTCATCTGGTTCTCTGTTTTCCTTAATTTCTACTATTGCTTTGGGTGTTCATCTATTACCTCAACGCATGCTATGACAATTTCTAGCTCATGCTCTTCTCTTAATCGTCAGTGGAATCAAACAAACACAGGCACCGAGGCTCTTCACTCCGTAGGGCGTCACAGGAAAAACATAACATCACCGAGGCACCAGAAGACAGGTACGGAGGCCACAGCTCACGCCTCGTACACGGCGGGCTCTTAAGGCGACGGGAAGGCGTTTCAAATCGCCCTCATGTATAAACACAAGCGGCCTCCTGCTCCCTTAGTGGCTCTTGGGAGGGTAAAACTGTGTGATATTAACGAGGCTGAGGCGAGGGGGAGGCGGCTAAGGGGTGGTAAGTACTGGAGGAAGAGGGCGGTGAGGGAAGGGAGAGGAGAGGAGGGACGTAAGGAAACCGGGGAGTCATAACCTTGGGCGTGGCGCGGCGGGCGTGGTGGGGAGAGTGAGAAGTGTGGGAATGACAGGGCTGAGGGCGGCGAGGGGAGGGGGCGGGGGATGGAAGAGAGGAAGGGTAGGTGTGGTGGTGGTGGTGGTGGTGGCAGCGCAGGTGATGTAAGCTTGGGAAAATGGCCGCCACCTGTTGTATTCATAGCGGAAGGTGTGACGAAAATACGGGATGAGTCTCTGTCTGGCTCTCTCTCGCTCTCGCTCTCTCTCTCTCTCTCTCTCTCTCTCTCTCTCTCTCTCTCTCTCTCTCTCACACAACTAACCTCCCTCCAGCTCTCTCTCTTTCTCTCTCTCCATCAAACTGCCTTCCCTCCTTATACTAGGCCCCCACCCCTCCCTCTCGACTCCTTCCTGCCCATCTACAAAACCCTCCGCCCCCCACATGTCTTCCATCCTTATATCCCCTCTTCTCGAGCCCTCCCCGCCCCCCCCCTACGAAGCCCCTCCCGCCCCTCGCTTGTCTTCCCTCCTTATATCCCCTCCCCTTTCGACCCCTTCCCGCCCCCCTCTAGACCCCACCCAACCCCATACCCCCCGCCCCCCGCGCCACCACACATCAGCAGGTGTCTTCGCCCCTTGCATGCTAACGCCGCGCCGCTCCGCCGTGTGTTGAGGCCAAACACGTGCCCAGCGCCACACACAATCACCGTTTGGAAACCCGCCCGCCGGAAGGACGCAGTTACACCAAAATAATAATAAACACACGCGCGTGCACACACACTGTTTTTCATGCGCACAATTCAGTGAGTTCTGGACACATGCACGCTAAAAACATCGACTTCGTGGGCGTGAGTGTTTTTATATTACATTTTGACACTAAATAAATAACAGGAATAATATAAATGATTTAGTAAGGCCTTGTTACATGCAGGCAAAACATCGACTTTGTGTTTTTTTTTTACCGTTTAACATACACAAAAAAATACAGGAGTAATACAGGTGATTTAGTAAGTCCTTAACACATGCACGCAAAATAAAAACGACATTCGTTTTTTTTTTCTTTTTTACCGATGAACAAAAAAACAAAAAAGAGAAAAAAAAATGTTGTATCAATGATGAGTAAAAATGCTGATGATTACTATGAACAACAACAATAACAACATGCATTTCATTATTATTTCTTGCAGTTAATGAGTGGGTTTTTTTTTCGTGCAAACACAAAATAGTAAGTGATATATTTTGCTTTTAATTATGTAGTTTAATTTTATGACGGTCTAACGGATGGCAAGACAGAATCACTCACTCACACACACACACACACACACACACACACACACACACACACACACACACACACACACACATACACACCTGTTGCCTAATGTATATGTTCTCTGCACTTGGGGGAGCCACGTGTCAGAATTTTTACTTCCCTTAAAGACGTGATCCGAAGTCGAAGAGCTCCTCAGTTCGACTCCCTTTGCCTCCCTTCCCTTTCATTCCCTTATCATAATCTGCTTTCCCCTTATTCTTCCTTTCCTTTCTTATCCCTCTTAAACCATACTGCAAACTTTCCCCTCTCTTCCTTCCTTCTTCTTTTCCACTCTAATCCCCTCCTTTCATTTCCCTTCCCTTCCATTCCCTTCCCTTAATTGTCTTTTGCTTTAGATTTGTTTCCTTATCTACATGTATATTTTTGATCTTCCTTCATACCGACAACCCTCCCACGTCCCTTCCCTTTCCAATCTCCTCTTGTATTCCCTCTCCTTCCCATTCCCTTCTCTTTTCTTCCCTTCCGTTCCGTTCCGTTCCTTTCCCTTCCCATCCCATCCCATCCCATCCCACACTCCCTTCCCTTCCTTTCTCGTCCCAAGTGACACGAACTGCAGGAGACATTAGACACACACTTCACTCGAGAGCTAAAAGCATGAAAATAGGAATGCGCCGCGAAGTTAAGCCGCGTGTCTCCAGGCGAGTGTATGACCGCGGGAACCATCACTTGCCGGCGACAACTCAAATCGGCTGCAGCATCCTTCCATTCCCGGGCGCCGCCAATATTGCTTCGCGTGAAATCTCGAGTAAAAAGGTCAAAGGAGAGTGTGCGAGATAGATAGAAAAGATAGATAAATAGATACGTATAGATTATTGGAAACACTGATAGACTGATAGGGATGGCTGTTTCATAGATAGATATATAGGTAGAAATATATATATATAAATGAATGCTTAGGTAGATAGAAAAGCTAGATAAATAGATAGGTATAGATTATTGGATACATTGATAGATAGACTGATAAATATGGATATTTGTTTTGATTGATTGATCGGGAGAAATAGATAAATAAATGCTTAGGTATAGATAAAGTTATATATTGATGAATTTCTGTATTCAAAAGCCTCTCCTTCCCTTTTTTCACTTCTTTTCTCGTTCTTTTCATCTTTTTCTTCTTCTTCTTCTTTCATTTCTTTCTTTCTTTCTTCCTTTTCTTCTGCCGCCGCCTACGCTTTCACCAACTCCTCTTCTTCTTCTTCCTCCTCCCTCTCTCCCTTCCCCCCCCACTCCCCAAGTCTGCTCTTCTGCTTTCTCCTATATTCCCGGCTTTTCCTCATCACCCTCCTTCCTGCTTTATTGCAATTTGCCCTTCCTTTCTTTCTTTATCTTTATAACCAGCAGTTATTTACTTCACTTCCTTTTTGTTGTATTTGCGGCGAAAAAGTCGGGTGGCTCCGAGTGCTCCTAATTTTTCATTAAAGCATCGCGGGAGAGATCAGTTGAGGGCGGCGGATAAATATGACGCCATTATAAGCGGACCAAAAACATATATAAAGGAAAACACAGAAAACACGGGGAGAAAAAGGGATGAAAAAGAGCTGATAAAAGAAGACTGTGAAACATGGGTGGGGAAAAAAAAGCGTGCCTGCTTTAAAGAGCATGGCGGGAGGAAAGGAAGAAAAGAGGAAAGTTAAAAGATTGTAATATGTCGTAGCAATAAATATATGCTTATGAGATCGAACTAAATGAGATTAGAATAATAATATGAATGAAAAGAAAAAAGAAATAAAAAATATTGAAAAACTAAGAATGTAGAAACGGTAACAACAGGTGAAAAAGGGAATATTATAAGAAAAACAAAGAAAAGAAATATATAACGAAGAAGACAAAACTGTAGAAGAGAGAGAAATAAAGGGATATAGATACAAGACGAGAAAAGAATACCATAAGAAAAACAAAAGGAAAACATAAAATTAGTAGAATATTTGTAAGACAGCAGTCAAGAGAGAAAGGAAGACAGAGAATAGGGAGAGTAGAAGGAACAAGAACATAGAAGAGAAAGGGAGAAGAAAACTAGAAGGTGGTGGAGGGGTAGTGGGAGAAGAACCACCACCACCACCACCACCACCACCACCATCACCACTACCAACAGCATCAAAGTAAAGGAGAGAGAAAAGACAGGAGGACGGATGGAGACAGGAAGAAGGGTGGAGGGAGGGTGGAATGTACTAAGAACACAGAATTAAGGCGAAAAAGAACTAAGGACGAATGGAGGCAGGAAGAGGGGAGGCTGGAGCGTTATTCTGCGAGGGAGAGAAAGACGGAAGGGAAAAAGAAGCGAGGATGGATGGAGGAGGAGGAGGGAGGTAATGAGAGAAGGAGAGAGAGATAATGAGAGAGAGCAAGCCACCTACTGACAAATGAAGCAATCACGTGTGTTGCCGCTGCTGCCTTGGGTGTGGTGGTGAAGAGGCCCCCTTCCCTTCCTAACACCAACTTTTCCCTTCTACTTCCTCACAAACCAGTTCCTTTTCCTTCCCGTCACTCCCTTTCCTGCCCTTCCTTTCCCTTCCTAACACAAACTTTTCCCTTCTACTTCCTCACAAACCAGTTCCCTTTCATTCCTTTCACTCCCTTTCCTTCCCTTCCTTTCCCTCCCCTTCCCTTCCTAACACCAACTTTTCCCTTCTACTTCCTCACAAACCAGTTCCCTTTCATTCCCTTCACTCCCTTTCCTTCCCTTCCTTTCCCTCCCCTTCCCTTCCTAACACCAACTTTTCCCTTCAACTTCCTCACAAACCAGTTCCTTTTCATTCCCGTCACTCCCTTTCCTTCCCTTCCCTTCCCTTCCTAACACAAGCTTTTCCCTTCTACTTCCTCACAAACCAGTTCCCTTTCATTCCCTTCACTCCCTTCCCTTCCCTTCCCTTTTCTTCCCTTCCCTTCCTAACACCAACTTTTCCCTTCTACTTCCTCACAAACCAGTTCCTTTTCCTTCCCGTCACTCCCTTTCCTTCCCTTCCTTTCCCTCCCCTTCCCTTCCTAACACCAACTTTTCCCTTCTACTTCCTCACAAACCAGTTCCTTTTCATTCCCTTCACTCCCTTCCCTTCCCTTCCCTTCCCTTCCCTTCCTTTCCCTCCCCTTCCCTTCCTAACACAAACTTTTCCCTGCTAGTTCCTCACCAACCAGTTCTCCTTTATTCCATTCACTCCCTTCTCTTCCCTTCCTTTCCTATCCATTCCCTCCCTTCATAATACTAACCTTTCCAATTAACTTTTTCATAGCATTACAGTCTACACCCATCTTCACTTCCCCTTCCTCTCCCTTCCATTATCTTCCTTTCCTTTCCTAACACTGACCTTTTCCTTCAACTTCCTCACCGAAAAACAAGCCATGCGTCTCTTCATTTCTTCTTCCATGTACTTTCAAATTCCCTTCCTTTTCCTTCCCTTGCAGAATAAAATGCATCTTCCTCCCCATTCCTTTCCATCCCTTTTTCATTCCATTTTTTCTCATCAACCCGTTCCTCTTAACACCCCAACCCTCTTTTCTCTCTCCTTTCTTTCCCATTTCTCCCATCCCCTTTCGTTTATTCCCCTTCTTAACTATCACCCATCTCTTACTCCTTTTCCACACGTAATATATGGATGATACATTTCTCTTCTCTCCACTTTCTCTCTCCCTCCCTTCACTTCCATCTCCCTTATTTTCTCTCCACTTCCCTTTATCTTTCCACACAGAGTAATTTATGCCTGACACCCCCCTTCTATTCCCTTCTCTTTCCCTTTCTTCCTTTCGTGTCTCCTCTCTTCCCTTTATTTCTCCCCATCCCTTTCCTATCACGTCTCTCTCCTCTCCATTCTCTTCCCTTCCCTTCATCTTTCACCACACAGCAAATATGTCTGACACCTTTTTCTCTACCCTTCCTCTCTTTTCCCTTTTCCTCTCGCTTTGTCACTCTTCATTTTCCCCTCCCTTGCATTCTCTTCCCTTCCCTCCTTTTATCTTTCACCACACAGTAAAAAAAAAAAAAAAACATATGCCTGCCGTCCTTTCCCCTGCCCTGTCCACCATCGCTCTTCCCATCACCTTCCCGGGCAACCTGTACTCACCGTGTCACCTGTTTCACACGTCACCTGCCCACGTCACCTGCCTCACCGACCACATTCACCTGTCCTACCGTGATTTACCTTTTTGCGCCTCTCCTCGTATGTTCTTTATTATTTTCCGCACCTTTTTACATATTTTTTTTATTATTTTATCTCTCCCTTAATATTTTTTTTTCGTTTCTCTTTTCTGTTCATTTCCCTTCTTTACCTTGATTGGCCTTTTTTTGTCCTCTCCTCTTTCGTTCATTTTTTTCCTTTTCTCTATACTTTTTTTTTAATTATTTTATCATTCTATTTTTTCCTCCACTCTTTTCTTTTCCTTCCTTTTACTTGTTTTTTTATCTCTTTTTTTTCTGCTTTCCTCTTTTATTTTTTGCTTCTTTGTTTTCTTTTTTTCCTTTTTCAATTTTTTTTATCTTCCCAAGAATTTTTTCCTCCATTTTTTTTCTTTTCCATTCTCTTAATATTTTTCTTTACTCATTTTGTTTTCTCTTCCAGTCCCTTCTTTCCCTTTTCCTTCCTTCTTTTCATCATCTCTTGTGTTCTCCCTCTTCCATTTTTTTTTATATACCCCCTTCCCTTATCTTCCCTTCCCTTCCCTTTAACCACTAACAATCTCTACCCTTTTTCTTCCTTTCCCGTCCCCCTTCCCCTCTTTCACACGCAAGCCATTTACTTTTCTGTTGTTATTTTTTTCTTCGCTATCATATTTTTTTTCAGTTCTTTTCCTTCCCTCTTCATCATCCTATCCTGTTCTTTATATGCCTTTTTCATTCTCTCTCCCTTACCTTACCTTACCTTTAATATTAACTATCTCTCTAGGCTTTTTTTTCCTTTCTCGCGCTCTCCCCTTTTCCTACATGCAAGCCCTACCTCCCCTACTATTCCCTCCCCTTCCTACTCACACTACACATAAAAAAAATACCTTTACTCCTTTTCACTTCCAATACACTGCACCCAGACATACACACACGCAGAAACACTCTACCCCTCTACCTTCATGCACACACACATACACTCTCTATTCCGCCACTAGCTCCCCGTCCTCATCCTCCTCTTCCTCTCCTCCTCTCTGCCTTCCTCAGCCTGCCATCACCAAATTGTCTCAGGTCGCCTATTCAAGCCTCACTTACTCCCTCCGAATCACATCCCTCACCTCGCGACTCCCGCCTCTGCCTCCTGAGGGCGCCGCCGCTTCCCCGTTCCGCCCCTTGACTGACTAGGCGGAACAATATCGCTGTGTTGACGCTCTGAGGGACGCAATCTTCGCCTACCAATCATCATCATCATCTACGGGACGACCTAACGTTTCATACCTCTCTTTTTTGTCTCCCCTCTCGCTCAGTCTCTCCCTTTTCCTCCCCTCTTTTTTCCCTCTAAATCACTCCCTCTTTCTCTCTTCCTCCCTCCTTAACGTCCTTCTCCTACTCCTTTGTCTCTCTTTTCTCTCCCTCCGTCCACAGCATCCCTTCCATTCTCTTTCTTTCTCCCTTTTACTCTCCCTTCTCTCTACTGTATCATCACCCCCTTTCCCCTTCTTTCTGTTCCCCTTCTCTCCATACAGCAGTCACCTTCTTCCCCTTCCTCTTTTCCTTTTTCTCCCCTTCCTCCTTAACGTAATTCTCTCCGTTTTGTGAAGTTCCCCACAATACTTTCCCTTTTCCTCTTCTTTTCCTCCCCTCTCCCCTTCCCTACACTCTACCTCCCTACCCCTCCCCTCCCCTCTCTTCACTAGTTGCATCCCATTCTCTCCCTCTTCTTTTTTATTCTCTCTATCCCTTCACATCCCTACCCCACCCCTCTTCCCCTCTTTTTCCATCGTTCCGACAATGAAAAACTCATAACCAGTGTAAAATGTTAAAAAATTGAAACCAGGGGGAAAAATTTATCGCCCCACACAAAATGCGGAATTCTTTTGTGTTGCCTCAGTGGGCGTGGAGGGGCGGCCTGGCTCTCCCTCCCTCCCCCTCGCTCTCACAAGGGTGCCATCAGAACCCTCGACCTCCCTCTCTCCCTGCCCGCCCACCCCCCGCGCTAGGCTCACCTGAGTACCTAACACTAACACAAAAGCGAGGCCTCGAGGACAGGTTGAGCAGATGAAGTCGTCCCAGAACCGATCATGCTACCGCGCGGCTCAAGACGAAAGAGCAAGAGTTTAGAGGCAGGAATGACAGTAGTGAGAAATAGCTTTGTGGTTCTGTATATAGAGGTATTTACAAAGACAGGTTGAGCATATGAAGTCGCCCCAGAACAGCTCTTGCTACCCAGCGGCTTAAGACTGGGAAAGAGGAAAAGTCTAGGCGGTGGAGTGATAGCGAAGTGTGAGTAGAAGTGTATATAAACGCTAATTCTGCCCCGTAAAAAGTAAGAGACGCAGTGACAGTGTGAACAGAAATCAGAGAGTAAAATGGCACAAAGGTCTCATGTCTTATAAAACTAGTCTTGTCTGTGTCCTCGAAATACTTTTATCTACCTTTATTTGACTATTTATCATTTATTATCCTCATTATCACAACCTTAATATACCTAATTGTAGTTTAAAACACTTTCTATGTCCCGTCAAAGGAAGAACCATTTCTGCTTCCTGAACTAAGGCCTCTTCTTCTTCTTCCTCACATTTTCCCATCTTTCCTATGGGGTCACCGTCTCTATTTATTCATATTATTCACGTCCCGTTCCTCCAATCCCTTCAATCTACCATAAACTTTCCCTCCTCCTTATCACTACTAGCTTGTTATCTCTTCATCCTTCCCGACACATCCTCCTCCATTCGTTCTTCCTCTAGCTGTCCTTCATATCCTTCCATTCCGTTTAGGTCCTCTGACAAAATCCTCACCGCACTTCTTTTTCCCTCACTTCTTGCTGCCTCTCCTCTCATGGCCCCGTCCGTGTTGCCATTCCCCTCAGTTCCCTTATATCATTCCGTCCTTCTCTTCGCCCCCAACTTTCTGGCAGGTCGATTCCCCACATCTTCAGGCTGCGTCAGATCTTGTGTCTCTCAGGGAACACACACACACACACACACACACACACACACACACACACACACACACACACACACACACACACACACACACACACACTTCTACGCCCTTCCAGCTACCTTTTTCCCATGCTTCCCTTTATTGCGTTCTTGCCCTTCCTTTTCCTTTTTTTTTTTAGCCTTTTTGTCGTCTTTCTTCTACGTTTTCTCTCCTTACAGTTTCATTATTTACATCCAATTTCTACTCCTTCCCTTTCCTCTCTCTTTGCTTGCCATCTCTATTCTCTCTCCCTTCCTCTTTCTTCAATACATGCTTTCATTGCCATTAACTTTTCCTCCTCCTTCTCTTAAAATCATATTCTCTTCCTTTATTTGCTTCATCTCCTTCCCTTTTCTTTCTCTTCCCTTCCTTGCCTTATTTCTGACCTTCATTCCTCTTTTACCTGTTGTTCTCTTTCTTCTTTTTTCCACTTCCTTCATCCTCCATATCCGTTCATACCTGCTTCTCTCCCTTTACCGTTTTTTCTCCATCCCTTTCATTCTTATCCTTCCCCACCCTACCTGTTCTCCTACCTGACATCCTTCTCTCTCTCTCCCTTCTCCATCCCTCTCTCCCATACCTGTTTTTCTCCTTCTCTCCATCCCTTTCTCTCTGCTATCCCTCCCTTCTCTACCTGTTCTCTTACCTGCCTTCCTTCTCTCCCCCTCCTCTCCCTCCCCCCTCATCTCCATGACACACGGGACGCTCGCCTGTCACCTTGGATCTATTATTTCCGGTTGACTGGGTTTCTCATCTCTCTCTCTCTCTCTCTCTCTCTCTCTCTCTCTCTCTCTCTCTCTCTCTCTCTCTCTCTCTCTCTCTCTCTCTCTCTCTCTCTCTCTCTCTCTCTCTCTCTCTCTCTCTCTCTCTCTCTCTGATTATGTAATTCTAAACTCACAACAATTGATTTCCATTCCTCTTAATCGCGTTCTGCCTTTCAGTGCAATAACATCAAGTCGATGAGAGGTGTTCTGCGTCTTACACACAATCTTTTTACTTCGGCGGAGTAAGAACATAACGCCGCCGGTAGGTGAGAAGTAAGAGGAGTAAGAGGAGAAGGAGGAGGAGTAAGGTTGTGAAGAGTAAGTGGAAGTAAGGAAGAGGAGCAAGGTTAATGAAGACTTGAATGTAAAAAACAGAAAATTGAAGTGTCTTGATTAGTTTTGGTTTGACTCAGATGTGATCGACGTAGGCGGGTGTTTTAAGAGAAAGATGTTGATTGTTTGTGCGTATAGAAATGAAAGATAAATAGATAGATAAACAGATAGATAGATAAGAAAAAAGCATATAGAGTGAGCAGAAAACAAAACAAAAAAACCTGTGTGTGTGTGTGTGTGTGTGTGTGTGTGTGTGTGTGTGTGAGTGTGTGTGTGTGTGTGTGTGTTTGTGTAGGAGGAGAGAACAAGCACAAACACATGTAGCGGCCTGAGGCACCTTCATCTCGCTACACACACACACACTTGTGAGAGAGAGAGAGAGAGAGAGAGAGAAAACACTCCCACCTTGCCTTTCTCAGATTCTCTCATTCAGGCGGATGTTCGTTCGTTTGTTTGTTTCGTCCTCGGTTCTTTCCCTTGATTCGCTCCCTCCCTCCCTCCCACACAGTACTGCTCCTCCTATTCTCCCTCCCTTGCTATCCCCTCCCAACTTAACCTTATTTACTTCTATCCTTTCTTCCTTCTACTCCCTTCCCCTTCCTCTTTTCTTTCTTGTGACCTTTCCTCCTTCTATCCTTTCTTCCTTCTACTCCCTTTCCCTTCCTCTTTTCTGTAATGTGACCTTTCCTCCTTCTATCCTTTCTTCCTTCTACTCCCTTTCCCTTCCTCTTTTCTGTAATGTGACCTTTCCTCCTTCTATCCTTTCTTCCTTCTACTCCCTTTCCCTTTCCACTTTCATCCTTCTCATTCCTTCCTTCTAACTTTCTTCCTTTTAGACCCCTCCCCTTTTCACCTGTCTTCCTTTTGCTTCATTTCCCCAGCTACCATTCTTCCTTGTAACCTTTCTTAAGTCTCACCCTCCTTAAAAAAAAAAAAAAAACTCCTCCTCCCTTACCTCTCACTTCCTTTCATTTCCCTTCCTCTTTTCACCTTTCTTCCTTCTAACGTGTATGCTAAAATAACTTGCTTCCCATTTTTCCCCACGTTCCTTAACCTTACTCAGTTTCGTTACGTCCTCTCAACTCCTTCTCACTTTTCCTCCTCTCACTTCTCTCCTCCCTCTCTCGCCCGCCACTCTCCTTCAGTAACATTCATGATCGTTTCTGTTAATATTCCGACGTGATTGATTTCCTGCGACTCTGTAATAGCCTCGCTCCGTTTCCGATTAGTTACCTCACCTGTGCTTCCTTTCCCTCCCTCATCGCACTAAGGGTTAAAATGATATGACCGTTCCTACATATATATTACCATGCTTTCCTTTTCCACCTTTTACATTACTGGACCGCCCTTCCCTTACCTATTGATATGGTGCTCCTCCTTATTTTCTTCCTCTTCGTCCTCCACTTTCGATACCTGTCATAATCGCTTACTTATATCAGGATTTATCAATTTTCTATGATATCTATTACCTCTAAGTACCGTTGCTTGCTATTTTCTTCCTCCTCCTCCATTTGGTGTGATACTAATATTTGTGATCCTCCCTATACTTATATCTTTTTTTTCAATCAGGTATATTTTAACCTTAATATATACGGTTTCTTGCTATGTTTTTCCTTCTCCCTTTATTGCGTTACTAATATGTGTGATCATTATTACTTAACTATCACAATCCCTTACTTTTTTCAGTTATCTCTTCTGCCACCATCATTGTAACCTTATATACCGCTTCTACTCATCACCTTCTCAGCCCTTCACTCTGTTACTGATATCTATGGTCCTTTCTACATTATTTGCTACCATGGCTTAAACGTTTCCATACATATTAACTTTTTACTGATACTCTTCTTTCTACCTGCTTCCTGCCTATACAAACGTTCATGGCCTTTCCTTTCCCATCCACATTAACCTTCCCACTCTTCTCCTCCCCTTTGCTAAGCCCATGTATCGTGATGTTATTAATTTCGGCTCTACCTTCCCTATGCCTTTCACCCCTTGCTTTGCTATCTCTTTCTCCAGATTTCTGCTTTTGTGTTATGATGTATTTCTTTCTTTCCTACACGCGTTTTATCAGTACTTTTTTTCCCTTTTGTTATCATGTTTTGTACCGCCTATTATTTTTTTTGTTAAGTTTAGTGTGGCTTATCTATAGACGTGCTAATTCGTTTTCTATATTCCTGTTTCTATTTTTCTTTTTAACTTCCTCTATTTATCGTTCCCATTTTCCCCTTCTCTTCATGTTAATCCTCTGTTTCGTAATACTGCTTATCTTAGTTGAGTCTGCCTTATCTATAGACGTGCTGATTCGCTTTCTATATTCATGTTTATTGTATTCTTTCTACCTTTCTATCTTTCCCTTGTACATTAGCATTTCCATTTTTTCCCCTTCTCTTCATGTTAATCCTCTATTTCCTAACATTACGACCTCATTCGCCTCCGCCTTCCTGTTTACACGTTATCATAAATTTCATCTCCCTTTTTCTCACTTTACCATCACTGCTTTTTCCGTTTTCTTTAATATTATGAGTGTGTTCGAGTGTCATTTATTTCCGGTCCGCCTTCTCTATACCCTTATACTAATAGCTCGTTCTCCACTCTATCAGCAATAATATTAAGAATGTCTTTACACCCTCGTTCGGTCCCTCTCATTGAGCTTAACTTCACCTCTGCCCCCTGCTAATCCATGTCTATATGTATTGTGACGCTTAATTTTCATCCATCCCCTGTCAGTTTATATCTCGCTAACCCTTTCTCCCCGTCCTTCCTTTCCAATGCAGTACTGATACCTCCTCTTCCCCTGCCCTGTGACTCTCAGTGTTCCTCAATACCCTGTCAGTTTAACCTTTCACCCTCCTAATCCTCTCCCCCTTCCACTGTTCCTCCTTCTAACCTTTCCTTCTTTTCTAGCTAACCCTTCCTCTCCCTCCTTTATTACAGTTTATTTCTAGCTAACACCTCTTTCCGTCCTTCCCTTCCTCTTGCTATACTGATACTTATCCCCTCCCCTGCCACCACCTTCCTCCCTGCTAATTCGTGTACATATAAGAAACACTGTCTACTATCCTGCCACTCTTAATACCCTGTCCCACCTTATACCTTACCAGCCCTTAACCCCTGCCAACCCCCGTGCACGGAACTCATTCAACTCTGGTAACTCTATGGATGCATTTAGAACAATTTAGATTACCCTGCCATTCCCTCTGCACTGCCGGACACTACACCTTCCTACCACCCCTCTCTAACTCGCTCCCTACCTGCCTCGCTATAGTCAAACCTTCCTCCTCTCTAAGACCTCCCTTCCCTTCTACTACTTTGTATACATTTACTATAACACTGTACACTAACCTGCTTTTACTGAACCCTGTCTGCATATAGCTCACTAACCCTCTACTATTTACCCTGTTGATCTTGACCTTTAGAACCATACTGCTACCCTGCTTTTACTTACTCATATATGTAGTGACACTGCACATTACCAACCCTGCTTGACATATAAAAAAGCCCCCCTTAATATATTACTGAAACTCTGATTCTATGTGTGTGTATGTATTGATGTCCGGTGTATACATAACTATATACTTCCCTCTACAGCAACGCGCGCTATTAGTTGCATATCCAGCTGTCCCTCGCACGCTCTCACTCTCTCTCTCTCCCGTTTGCGTCAGTGTGTATCGCTTTTTGCGCCAGAATACATCGCTCTGTCCATCCCGTTGTTGGCTATATTGTGTTATGGTTCCCTAGGTGACTGACGGCCCCCATTCGCTCAAAAAAAGTACACACACATCGTATAGTTTTGTTTCGACCATAATATGAGCTTTTATTACCCTCATACGCCTCAGGTAAGCGCCGCTGAGCACATACAGGTATACAGGTAGACGGGTATACATACACATATTCCCCAGCCAGCCACACAAACACACACACACACACACACACACACACACACACACCACAGGAATATAGGCGGTAGTAGTAGTAGTAGTAGTAGTAGTAGTAGTAGTAGTAGTAGTAGTAGTAGTAGTAGTAGTAGTAACAAAAAACAATAAAAATAATAAGAATAAAAAGGAGAAGGAGATGAAGAAGAAAATAAGAAGAAAACAAATAATAATAACAGCAATGATAATACCTTCCTTAAGAGTATTACGAACAAGTATTACACACGTTTCACCTTGCATTTCTCCCTCTGCTATTCCTCCAAGATGTAGTTTTCTTTCCACTTTGTCTCTTTCGTCACTTCCTTGCCTTTCATCCTTTCAATATTGTCTGGTCTGCGTTCCCTCTCTCATCCACTAACTCTCCTTCCTCCTCTTTGAACATTCTCCTTCTCAAACTTTTACCTCTCTCTCTCTCTCTCTCTCTCTCTCTCTCTCTCTCTCTCTCTCTCTCTCTCTCTCTCTCTCTCTCTCTCTCTCTCTCTCTCTCTCTCTCTCTCTCTCTCTCTCTCTCTCTCTCTCTCTCTCTCTCTCTCTCTCTCTCTCTCTCTCTCTCTCTCTCTCTCGCTGCTTCCTTCCTTCCTTCGTGACTTTGAGACTTCCCTGCTTCTCTTTCCTTCTTTCTCTTCTCTTTTTCTCTTCCCTCCCTGATTTATTTCCCGTTCCTCTTCCTCGCATTCAGGAGACAGATGGGACGTTTAGCTTTTCTCCTCTTCCTCCTCCTCCTCCACCTCCTCTTCCTCCACCAGATCTCTCCTTTCTTCCGCTCCTCTCTCTCCATCCCTCCCTTCCATCCTCCCACGCGAGCAATTAACGTCCCCTGGGATGGTATACCTGTTGGCTTTCTTCTCCCTCCCATAACCAATTCTTTCCTTCCTTCAGATGACTCTCTCTCTCTCTCTCTCTCTCTCTCTCTCTCTCTCTCTCTCTCTCTCTCTCTCTCTCTCTCTCTCTCTCTCTCTCTCTCTCTCTCTCTCTCTCTCTCTCTTCAGCGTTTTTTTTATTTTATTTTCTCCGCTCCATGGCACTGCGATTAATCCCTCTTCTTCATCTCTGCCTCCTCCTCCTCCTTCGCCTGAGTTTGTGGAAAGTGGCGAGATATTACCCAAAATTAATTAAGGTGACTATTATTATTACTCTCTCTCTCTCTCTCTCTCTCTCTCTCTCTCTCTCTCTCTCTCTCTCTCTCTCTCTCTCTCTCTCTCTCTCTCACACACACACACACACACACACACATATATATAACTGTACTTAACATCATGACACATAATTAGACACAAAAAAATATCAACTACACTTCTAAAGTACGAGATAATATTCACAGGCAAAAAAGGAAGCAAGCGAGCGAGCGAGCAGGCAGCCAGACACAGGTAGGTAGGTAGGCAGCCAGACAGGTGGGCGGGTAAGCAGGTAGGCAAGCAGGCAGGTAAACACACACGGAAACACCTGCTGAATGGGAAGACACAAAACTACAATGACGATAATAACAGCGACGGAGTTACGACATCGTTAAGGGAGAGAGAGAGAGAGGGGATGGAAAGGGATGGGAGAGAGGGGGGGAAGAGGGAGAGGAAGGGAGGGAGGGAGGTAGGGGGGTGATGTGTAGCAGGGTGGCTGTGACGGTGGTGGTTGTCACGGTGATAGTGTGTGTGTGTGTGTGTGTGTGTGTGTGTGTGTGTGTGTGTTTATATAAAATGTCCATCTTGGTTAATTAAAAAAAAAAAAAAAAAAAAAGGAAAAAAATGTAGCTTTCACGACGCGTATGTTCTTTACTAACTTTTAACTCTGTCTAATGGAGAGATCAGTGTGACCTTGTTTACCTGCCCGGCACTATAGGGAATGAGAAATTAATTAAGTAGGTGAACGCAGCATCAACAGCCACCACCACCCTCCCCTGCTTCCCCCCAATCTTGAGCTGCCACTCTCTGCCATTTAAAACTTCTGTATCTCTCCCCACCACAAGCGTTCAAATCAGCTTCCATCACTTGTTTCTACCTTGTTTTTTTTCCCCTTTTCATCTATTTTGCGTCAATCGTCAATTCTTTTTTACTAGGACTTCCTGCTCACAACATTTCCCTTGAACCCAAACCTCTCAGCAAATTAGTTCACTTCAGTCTCCATCACTTGTTTTGACTCTTTTTATCCCTTTTCATCTATTTCGCGTCAATCGTCTAGTTTCTACAAGTACTTCCTTACAACAACATTTTCCTTGAACCAAAACCTGAGTCTCAATTGATGCTGACTACTGATTTTTCCCTTTATTCCCTTTCCTCTCTTTTCCCAGGCCGAGCAATGCAAGTATATGGAAGGGCTAACGATGGCAATAAGACGTATCGAAAAGAAAACGGAGGAAGGGTGGTACGAGAATAACATAAAAGAAAACGAAGCTAGCAACGAGGAGAAAAGCAAGAAAAAAATAGAAAAAAAAAATAGATGAGCCAAGGTTTGAGATAACAAAGAGAAGCGAAAGATTAGGGAAAAGAAAGGGAATGTAAAAGAGCAAAATGGTGAGGTGGGGGAAAAGTGGAAGGTAAGAAGACGAGAGAGATGGACGAAGAGAGAAAAGAAGGAGAAAAGCAAAGAGCTGAGGTGAGGAAAGAACGGAAGAGAAAGGGAAAAAACAAAAACAAAAACAGATGCAAAGAAAAAGGAGAGCGGAGAGAAGTAAAGAAGTGGGGTAAGGCAAGAGAAAAAAAAAGATAAGATGACAAGAAAGCAGTTAAAGAAAAAAAGGACTGGCGAGAAGGAAATGAAAACTGATAAAAAGGAAAAAAAAAAGAATCCTAGAAAAGCAAAGCGTTGAGGTGGACGAATATGATAAACTAAAATGGGAAAAGAAGAGGAAGTGAAAGAAGAGGAAATGAAAGAGGAAAACTGATAAGGAGGAAATGAAAGAGGAAAACTGATAAAGAGGAAATGAAAGAGGAAAACTGATAAGGAGGAAATGAAAGAGGAAAACTGATAAGGAGGAAATGAAAAAGGAAAACTGATAAGGAGGAAATGAAAGAGGAAAACTGATAAGGAGGAAATGAAAGAGGAAAACTGATAAGGAGGAAATGAAAGAGGAAAACTGATAAAGAGGAAATGAAAGAGGAAAACTGATAAGGAGGAAATGGAAGAGGAAAACTGATAAAGGAAGAAAAAAAAAGAATCGTAGGGGAGCAAAAAGTGTTTAGATGAGCGAAAATGAAAAAAAATAAAATAAAACGGATGAAAAAAAGAGAATGCAGACTCTTGGCAGGGAAACAAAAGGCGTACAATTGTAAGCTAATGGAACAGGGATGGCCCGAAGCATTATATATATTAGCGACGCGAGGCAATTAACGGTAATGAACAAAATGTATCACTGAACCCTAATTCGAGGCCCATTGTACGTGTCTGTGTGTGTGTGTGTGTGTGTGTGTGTGTGTGTGTGTGTGTGTGTGTGTGTGTGTGTGTTGATAATTTAGATATACATGAACATGACGCTTTCTAATAGTAGTGATAAAAAAAGACATTTGCTTAATAAAGAAAGAATAACCTGGCAAGAAAAGGATAACATAATAAAATATATTCCAGCATGTGATAAAATTACAATAAATGAGCTATTTTTGGGTGTTATTCCTTTAGCATTTACTTTGGTATGATATTCTCTCTCTCTCTCTCTCTCTCTCTCTCTCTCTCTCTCTCTCTCTCTCTCTCTCTCTCTCTCTCTCTCTCTCTCTCTCTCTCTCTCTCTCTCTCTCTCTCTCTCTCTCTCTCTCTCTCTCTCTCTCTCTCTCTCTCTCTCTCTCTCAAATACTTCCTTGAAAAGTGTTAAAAACTTTTAGTCACCAAGCCGACCATCCCAATTTAGCCATCAACTAAATCATAAAATAAATTCTTGACACCCTGACTGGCAGCCCGAATAACAAGGCTTCCGTGGCCTGCGGGGACCACTGGCCTCCCCTGGATCGGAAGTGAAAGATATATCCACACTAACAGCCGCAATAAACCATTCAGTAACAAAGAAAAGATTACACGTCTCAAAAATCATAAAAAAGGAAAGAAAAGTAGCAATAATAAAGTACGACTCAAAGTACACAGTAAACAATATAAGAAACTAAAAAAAAATATCCCAGTCAAGAAGTCGAAGGAGCAGTGTCCGTCACCTTGAAAGCACACCTGCGCAGCGCCGGCAGGGTGTGGGGAACGCCAACACGCGTCGCCCACGCCATGCGAATGTACTCGCCTTAACCTTCCCCGCGGGGCGCCACGCCCACTGAGTGTAATTACTCTTGCAAACACTCGGCAGCCCCATAAATATGGTACTCACGCGCGCGCTCATCAGGAGCGTTATGACGGTTAGTAAGCGGGTACCCACGGGTGCCCGGCACTGAGGCCACATCTCACCTTACTTCGGCAGCTGTGGTGCTTCACCGTGAAACTGCCAGCGTTCAGAACTGACTGAATAAAATATCAGCATAGTCCCCACTCCATATTTTACGTTTATTTTTTACTGAAGCGAGAAACGACTACGCAGTAGTCATTTCAGAGTCCAGAGTAGGTGGCAATAAAGAAGAGCTGCGAACATTCACTGTGACTACTTGATGTGAAGCACTACACTAAGAGGACAGCGACTACTGGCGGCTACTTACTGTCGTGTGCGCGGCGTGCGGCAGGCTGGGCCAGGAGGCGTGTGTGTGTGGGGCTCAGACTCGGGCAACACTACATGGTGCTTTATCTAGCTATCTTATATATACATACATACATACGTATATGTGTGTATGTATATATTAATACAAGCGCAACAACATCCACGCGCTGACACACATCTAGGGTGACACTGGTACAGCGAGATGAGAGGAGGATGGGCAGCAGGGAGGAGCAGCACAGCAGGAGGAACGGATACGCATAAGGAGGGAAATACAACAACTTACTTATGGGGTCGCACCACGGGGGGCGTGTGACGCCCGTGTGAGCATAGGAGAACTCCTCAGAGTCAAGACAGGGCGGCCCTGCAAGTCAAGAGGAGGGTTAGGAGAGGCACAGCGGCGACATACAGACTACACCACTGTCAGTCTGGTGCGTGTGGTGGTGGTTGTGATGGTGGTGGTAGTGGTGGTTGTGGTGGTGAGGCGGTAGCAAAGCTGGGTTAATGCAGTGGGTAGTGGTGGAGGTAGTGGTAGTAGTGGTAGTGGTGGTGGTGGTAGTTTGGGTAAGTACCACAGAGAACAGTGGTGCAGTAATGGCAATGGCTAGTGGTGAGGACATACCAAAGGCGTGGTCGACCAGTGGCTGTTAGTGGCTGGCGAGCACAGTGGCGGTGGAGGGGCAGAGTGGCGGCAGGGGAAGCGTGGCGAGGGTGGTGAGTGAGTTGTGTTGGTGGAGACAACTGTCACACTACGCATTACAACAAAAAAACAAGAGGAACTAACTTTAAGGATGATTCTAGTGCTTAAGAATTAGAGCCTACCAATGAAAAGATAATAGGAAACCAAATGCATTGCTATGTGTTAAAAAATGAGTGCCATAGAAAATATTTAAAGTTCATTGTGCTAAGGGTTGTTGTGGAAGGCAGAGCAAACAAAAAGCATTGAAGATGTTATATGATTAGGCGTTGAGGCTCCTGTGTTAGTACTGTGGTGTGCAGGCAGTGGGTGGGTCAAACCAAACTGGCCTTGGTCAAGACACCCTTCTGGCTGGTCGAGACGGCCAAGAAGGAAGGTCACCGGGCAAAAACAGCGCTGCTCCGCCAGACGCTGAAGAAAACGGAAGGTTGAAGCCGAAGAAACTAATATGAGTAGCGGAAAGGGAAGCTGTTGGTGAGTGTGAAGAGGAGAGGCGACCTTCACACCTCAGAAATGACAATATGATACCGGAAAGAAATAGGTGGGTAGAAAGGTGGGTAGATAGATAGAGACACAAGATAGACAGCCAGAAAAGAGTGGGAATCAGTCAGCTAAGGGGAAACATCCTTACGTCTCAGAACATAAAAAAAAATGAAGTGGAGGAGCAGAGAAGAAGAATCAGCCGAAGAATCACCGCCTCCCAGCACTAGCCTGAAACACAGCTCACAGGAAAGACTATTTACAATCACTGAACCTGTATAAACAAGGAAGGAGCTGTGACTTGCATCCTGTGCCTGCGCTCCCTGGGTTGGGGGGGGGGGGGGAGTTGGGGGCAGGGGGGTGTAGGTTAGGATACTGTTAATGCTCCTCTTCAAAGACTTAGTGAAGAGCCGACCAGCGCCACTGATAGATGACAAACAGATAAAATAAAAAGCAGAAACCGATGACTCAAACATCTCCAGGGAAGGGGAATGGAAAATATACACTTAGTTAATACAAATAAAGCACATATTTTTCACAGGAACGCGCTGGAGTAATGAAAACCAAGTGAAGCGGATGTGGACATAAATATCAGGGGCGTGAAATAGACGTAAGGGGAGGGCAGTTGAGGAAGGCAGGTGAGAGGGGAGAGAGGGGGAGACGGGGGTTCGAGTTCTAGGGTGAGATGCAGATGTGCCAGGCAAGGGGGTGGTGATAGGATGGTGCTGGGGTGTCCTAGATAGGTGCTGGGGGGCGGGGGGAGGTGCTGTGTGTGCTAGGTGGTGGTGGTGGTGGTGGAGGTGTTGGTGGTGGTGCGTGCAGTATCTAAGAGCATCGCCTGAGGGGAGGTGTGTTGGTGCACTTGTCACATCGTGTTGCTGGAGTCACGTCACATGTCATCATCATCATCATCATCATTATCATTATCATCAATACGGTCGGTAGTAGGTGAGTAAGTAGCATTATCAAAGGAGTTTTTTTTTTAAGTAATGCTATTTAGTTCTGGTTAAAAACTGACGACATAGTAAAAGGAAAATGTACACAACATAAACATGCTTATATGCTTTCTTAGTCCTATGAGATTGTAAATATAAACATTCATATTATCTACAAAAAAAAAAAAAACGCTCTCAACTCTTTTCTCTCACTTGTTACGCCTGCCACCCACTTATTTACTGACAGGTGGCACAGGTAACCTTCTTCTTTCTTAGTCTTATGAGATTCAGAGATCTAAATATAAACATTCATAATATCTACAAAAACACGCTCTCAACTCTTCTCTCTTATTTGCTATTCCAGCCGCCCACCTATTCACTACCAGGTGGCAGAGGTAACCTAAGGCCGCTGACACCAAAACACGTGAAATACCTTAAACGAAAGAATTTTACTTGACAGAAAAAAAACGCCAATAAAGTCACTTAACACCCAACAGACTACATAAAAATGACACTAAATTTTCTCAACAGCAGAAGGTGACTGATGGATAAATAGTAAACAGCCACAGAATTATCACTTACCAAAGAAAAACGCCGATGGGATCACAAGGATAACACCAAACGAGTAAGTAATAAATAAAATCGGTCATTCACCAAACGCATGGAAATGATTGATAAGGAAATAAAAGTTGTACAATTTAACCTTTACCTTAAAAACTAAACTACTATTACGGTCATAGATTACTTAAAAAAAATAAAAAAAACGCAACGAAGTTAACTAATTCATTTCCGTCAGTTGTATAAAAATGGAAGATAAGAAAATCGTAAACAACCCACAAAGCATTATCTTACAAACAAATATATGTAACCCACGACCCATCTTACCTGATAAACAACAAGACACGAGTTCGCAATAACAGTCACGAAAGTCAAGACAAGCCCAAACCGCTAATGTACGTCTAACAACACTAAAGATTAAACGAGACAATAAAAAAGTATCGCAAGAAACACGGTACACAATAGACAGAAGACACAAATTCACTTAAACTCTCTGCCAAGGCAATACCGAGTCACGTAGTTTCGCTAATGCACGTCTAACAGCACTAAAGACGAAATAAAAACAAATAAACTCCTTGGTTGCTCGGGGAGGATGTGCGTTGACAGATGCTCCCTCCGACCCAAACTTGCCCGTGTCGTTGCCAGTGCAAGTTATTCAGAAGCAAACATAATTGCCATGGAGCTAATAAGGAAACTTTGCGTCCTCTACCGGGAACTCGCGAAGGTTAAGTAAGATGGCAGACAGAGCGATGTTTACCGGGTTGAGTGCTGTGTGTGTGTGTGTGTGTGTGTTTGAGATTGACACACACACACACACACACACACACAGGAATGAAGTAAGGAGAATGAAGTAAGGTACAGTAAAGTAAGGCAAGCAAAGAAAACAAGGAGGGAGTTCCAAAGACAGACAGACCCTCACCACCACCACCACCACCACCACCCACCAGACTTATCGATCCCGCCAATGCTGTTTGCCTTGGACATACATACATTACATCCGTTGTGTCTTGGAGAACGAGCCAACCAATCACCGCCCACCACCACCACCACCGCAACCACACATTCCACACACTCCAAACACACACAACCAGGACACCACAACACCACCATCATGACAACCACAGAATTCCACCACAAACACACAGACACTCACAACACCCACACATATTGCATACACACCACCCTCATGAAAATACTCCAGCCACACACACCCTTCCACACCCACCCAAACCCACTCACTACACATTCTCCAACACATCCCACCTTAAAAAAACGTTCTCAGCAAAGCAACCCAACACATACCCTCCCATCAACCACCTCCTTCCCTTAACCACAATCACACCCTCCCACATACACACTCACTGTACATACAACACCACCTCCCCCACACATCCCCCTCCCCCCCCCCAAAAAAAAAAAAAACAGAGGCCGAACACATACCCACATACCCACTTCCAGACACCTTCTTCTTCCACCCATCACACCCACACCCACACTACTGCTATCCTTCTTCCTCCCCTCTCCCCACACCCACACACCCACATCACCGCAGCCCGCATTCTATATTAAGGGGCTCCTGGAACACTCACGTCAATTACGCCACCAGCAATACCTCTCCCAGCTTTAGACTCTCGCAAATAATACCTCCATGTTGAATACCCCTCCACCCCCCTTACGCCCCCCTCTGCTCTCCTCGCCCTCTGCCTCCTCCTCCCCCTCCTTTTCCTCCTCCTCCTCCTCTTCGTCTAAATTGTATTACAGCCACAATTATTTTTTTTATTATACCAGTAAGATTACCGAGAATTATTCAAAGCTATAATTTTAAACTGTTATTTTTCATTGTTAAGTTCATTACGTATTTGCTGTTTTTTTTTATCACTTACGAAATCAATCCACTCAGTACTTTTTTTAAAATATTCTTTCGTATTTATTGATTTTTTTTCTATCACTCTTTAAGATACTTTTACGAAACATTATTCTGAATCATTATTTCAATTATCTGTTATTACTTTTATGGCGTTCACCCTCAAGACAAATGACTCAGTACTATTTAAAACTGTTCTTTCAAGTCCACTCCTTTCTGCATCACCCTCGCGATACCTTTACAATGCTCTTTTTGAAGACACTATTTCAATTAGCTTTTATCATCATCTTCACCCACGAGACAAACTACACAACGCTATTTAAAACGCAGCTATTCCGTATCAATCCTTCTCTCTATCGTTCTAAAAATACCTTTACGAAATAGTATATAAACCAGTATATTAGTTTAAAAGCATTATTTTAATCGTACTTTACGGCTTGCATCCAACGCCGAGACAAAGGAATCAACATTTTTTAACTCCGTTCTTTCGTACCCACACTTTCTACACCCTTAGGATACGACACAAACCACTGTACAATAAAATAATCATATCAATCATCCACTCTATTCTCTGTTGTTCTTAAGGGACTGCACTAAACAATAATGAATAATTAAACTATTCTTTCCATCCGCTGCACCTTCTCTGTCATTCCAAAACAACAAACACTACCCGAAACTACTATTGATTCCCAGTTTTGATCCAGCCACACCTTCACCTCTCCCACCTTTTACCTGCTAGTGATAAAAAAAAAAACAGGTGTAACGTGCCAATTATAGCCTAATAACGATGAATTTCAGAGCGACTCGGTGACCTGGCTTGTTGTATATTGCAGGTAAAATGTGGAAGGGAATAATAACTAGCAAAATAAACTGGTGGCAAGGTGATGCGAGTCATTTACGAGTCTGAATGAATAAATAAATAAATACAGAATGATATTTTGATTCACTACCCAAGTCATCAACATTAAAAGTAAAATGAACATTCACAGAAGAGCAAACGTATTGAACTCGTGCTATTAAAAGACTGCTGTATATCATTGAGAAGTTAGAATACAAACAACACCCGTGAACATAAAGGTAATTCTGATCTTGGACTCATAATAAATCACAGGTCAAATTAACAGGAAAAGCTTGGGAAAACAGTGATAAGAATAGCTGCCGCATGTCGCTTGAATTGTCTGCTATAAACATCGGGAAATATTAAAATGCAAACATCTTTCAAAATGGTAACGATCCTGTACCTGAGCTAATATATGACAGGTGAAATCAGCAGGTACAGAAGGATCGAGGACGTGTCTCTTTTACTAGCGAGGTGACGTGTGGAGAGAGAAGAGAATCGAAAGGTCACACCAATAACCATTCATGAATATTAAGGTGAGAATGAGCAGGAACGACATGACTTAAGATGTGTCTTTTTATTAGGGAAGCAACGTTTGGAGAGGTAATAAAGTGGATAGAAGTCAGACCTATATATACACACCTATGGAGATTGAGATGTTTGTGAATATTACAGGTGATAATGACAAGGTAAATAATGGCCGAGATTGAATGATGACCGACTCGACGTGTAGAAATGAACAAAAAGAATATGAGTCAGACCTATGAAAACACCTATGAAGATTAAGGTGCTTTTGTATATTCATGGTTAAAATAAGTAGGTATAGAAGAGCTAAGAATGTCTCTTTTAACAGGCGAGTCGACGTGTTTGGAGGAAAGAAAGGGAATAAAAGAAACAATCAGACCTACAAACACCTGTGAAGATTAAGGTGTTTATGTATATTAACGGTGAAAATGAGCTGGTACAGAAGAAGGTTAGGTTAGGTTTAGTCGGCGCATTGAGAGGATGAAGAGGGACAAAGAGAACATAAGTCACTCCATTGTATAAACACGTATGAAGATTAAGGTGTATTGGTAAATATGTAAGGTGAGAATAAACAGGTATAGAAGGGCTTAGAATGTCTTTTTTAACAGGCGAATCGACGTGTTGGGAGGAAAGAAAGGGAATAAAAGAAACAGTCAGACCTATAAGCACCTGTGAAGATTAAGGTGTTTATGTATATTAAAGGTAAAAATGAGCAGGTACAGTAACGCTCAGAATGTCTCTTTTCCAGGTGGGTCGGCGTATTGAGAGGATGAAGAGAGAATGAAGAGAACATAAGTCGGTCCATTGTATAAAAACGTGTGGAGATTAAGGTGTTTGTGTATATCTAATGTGAAAACGAGTAGGAATAGAGAAGGGTCGTGGATGTCTCTTTTTCCCGACGGTCGGCGTGCGGCGAGGACCAAGTGAAAGCGGCGGTAAATCAGGGTCTTAAGTGCCGGGAACAGGGCGGGACAACGGGTCATACGCCACCTCTTGGAGTCACTTAAGCGTACTCCTCCATTAATCACGAGCCACAATAGCCATTATGGTGATAACCTCGCTCCATCCATCACCGGCAGCGCCACCACCACCACCACCATCACCACCACCACCATTGCCATTACCCACAGTACCACCATTAATTACACCACCACCACCATTATCCTAACTACCACAACTTCTACTGTGACTGCCATTTAAACTATTGATGTTCCTTTCACTATACTGTCATTGTCAACCACCACCACCACTACCACCACCACCAGTACTAGTATGACAGCCACTAAGCCTCCCTACCACCATTACCACCACCATTATGCTAATTCGCCCCTACCACCCTCACATACACCTAAAACCACATAAAACCCATCCCTACCTCCCTTCCAATCTACCTACCTACCTACCTACCTCTCCACTCCCTTCCCTCCCATGACACTACCTTCCTCCTTTCCTCTCTCCCTCCCTCCCGCCGCCACGCCCACCTTTCCTGTGTGAGGCCGAGGATAAGGAGGTATTTCGGGCGCCATTGCACCGTCTCCTCATAAATATGGAGGGGACGTTTATGAGTCGCCGCGGATGATGTGAGGAATGGCGCATACAGAGGAGGAGGAGGAGGAGGAGGCATGATAGGGTGTGGCTGTTTGTGACGAGGAGGAAGAGGAGGAAGAGAGAGAAGAGGAGAAGGGAGCAGAAGAGAAAGAAGAGATGGTGGGAGAGGAAGCTGCGTAGGTAGTGTTTGTGTGTGAAAACGAACAAGAAAAGAGGAAGAGGATAAAGAAAACAAAGAAGAAGGAAAAGGAGGAAGAGGAGGAGGACGAAACTGGGTAAAGATAGACTGTGTTTGATGGTAACGAAGGAAAACAAGAAACAAAAAAGGAGAAAGTGAAGATAGTGATAACATAATGATAAAAAAGAAAAAGAAGAAGATGAAGAAGGAGAAGCAAAGGATGAGGAAAGAGAAAAATACAATAAAAGCAAAATTACCTCATAAAAATAATACAGAAAAGCTCGTAATGACAAACTCAAAGAAGCAAGAGAGAGAAAAAAAGTGGAAGATATTAAGAGTCTGCCATTTATCAGAGGGGAGGGATAAGAGTTCAAAAATCAGAGAGAGTAAATATAAGACAAGAAAAAGCGAATGAGAGAGAGAGAGAGAGTGTGTGTGTGTGTGTGTGTGTGTGTGTGTGTGTGTGTGTGTGTGTGTGAGGCCGAAATATGCTAAACTCTCCACTAATAACCTTTTTCTACCCATGACTCTATTATGACGCATGAATCTCACCCACCATCGCATTCTACACTCTCGGTAACACCCCTTTAGCAAAAAAACCCAAAAACGCTACTTTAATGAAAAAAAAGATAACGTGTTAACCGGGTAATAGATATCTCCTTCTTTAGTATTAAAGTGCAAAATGCTACCCGTAAAATAATATGTTAATTCTGAATCTCTTAATTCGTATAATGGCGCAAAAACTGCATTAATTAAAAATATATGCTAAGCGGGAACAGTGAATCCCCCGCCATTCGTTAGCCGCCATCAGCAGCGGGAGAGTCAGCGTCGCCTGCAGCGTACCCGAAGCCAGGGGCAGCACTAACAGCGCCATTTGTATCCCCAGAATCAGCAGCAATAGTAGCACCATTAACTGAAGCACCTCCATCAACCACAGCAGTTTCCAGCACCGCCTTCGCGCCGACGCAGCACGGAATGGCCGGGAAATGACGCCGCGCCAATAAGAATGCGGCTTGGAGGCCCTCACGTGCAGCCCGATGGAAGGCGACGGCGTGATGGCCAGGGTAATCTTGATCCTACACCAGCAGCAATCACCCCCACGCCCCTCTCCCGGTAGTGTATTCTCCATCTCCCTACTGGTATGTGGCGCTTACTCTTGAATGGGGCAGGTTAGGTTAGGTTAGGTTAGGTTAGGTTGTCAGGGTTATCTTGATCCTACACCCAGAGGCAATCAGACACACACCTCTCCCCAGTAGCCTATTCCCGATCTCTCTCTCTCAACAGGTAACATAGGGTAAGGTAAGGTAAGGTAAGGTAACGTAAGGTGAGGTGAGGTGAGGTGAGGTAAGGTGAGGTGAGGTGAGGTAAGGTAAGGTAAGGTTAGGTTAGGTAAGGTAAGGTAAGGTAAGGTTAGGTAACGTTAGGTTAGGTTAGGTAAGGTTAGGGTAGGTTAGGAGTCATTTAAGGCAATTTTAAGTAGTAATAACAATGAGAGTATTTACCCTAACACCCCGGTACTCTCCCCTCCCTCTACAAGCTGCCGGTGGGTCCCTATTACTCACTCTAAGACGATTCCACAAACCCAGCGCCCATGACTCATACCCAACCCATTATACTCCTCGAAGTTTTAAGCTGAAGAAAGACAACACAGAGACAAAGAAGCTCCCTTGTGTTGCAGTCTACCCTATAACCTGGCGATGGTGCGTGGACTTGTGTAACGTATCAGTGTATTATTCATGTGTAGACGATGCCATCACTCCAATAAGTCTGCTTCACACTCAAGGGCTGATACGATTGCAGGTCTGAGGTGATGGAGGACAGACGGCAAGCATAACCCCATCAACCGGCCTCTTGCAGACTCCTTACGTTCTTATGTTCTTACTACTACGGCTACTACTACTACTACTACTACAAACCTCGATGCGACACAGGAACAAGGCAAGACAGGAAAAGACAGCGACAACCCATCTCCATTTCAACCATCACCACCACCACCACTTCTATCCGCCCTCACCACCACCGCCACCACCATCACTTTCTCGGGATATTTGTTGACCCGGACATTTTTCTCGAGCCGATACTTGGGAGCTCTGACGTGGTGGACCTTCCTTCCCTGCCGCGGCGCCATCCCTCATCCCGGGAGAAAGGTCTGTCGTTCACTCTTTCAAAATAACTCACTTTAAACTTTTGACCCACCCACAAACATCCTTTTTCAGCCCAACGAACACACAGACACACACACACACACACACACACACACACACACACACACACACTCACGTCCATCACGGAACTGGACGAAAGCACATGCGTAAATAAAAGAAGAAATGGTCATAAATCTTCCACCAACACCACCACCATCCCACCACCACCACCACCACCATCACTACCACCACCACCACTACTCGAACTCTTAATAAAGCTTTACGTCGTCTGGATTGACTTTCTACCGATGATCAATAAATAGGTAAGTAAATAAAATGTCTCAATCAGGTTTCACGACAAAATTTCTGGTCACGAACAATGGAAGACTTTGATATATTGCTGTTACTCGATTTTTTTTTTTTTTTTTTGCTTTAAGGTCAAAACGGAATCCAGACACATTATTGATTGTAGAAAGATTAATAACAAGGCGCATGGAAATATATATAATACAAGTAATATAAAAATATAGCTACTGTTGATCGCATATTGTATTTCAGAAGCATTAACATTATTCTCTTTTTGACTTACCTAATCTTTTATTTTTCAACAAGTCTGAAATAATCGGTAACGGCAACAAGCCTCCATAGTGTTGTAGTGTAAGTTTATAAGTCTAGTGTTGACTTACTGACTGACTGAACGGACTAACTGCGGTGCTAATTGACTGACTAACTGCCTGCCTGCCTAACTGACTGACTACCTGACTACCTGACTGCCTGAATGGATAACTAAACAACGGCGTGACTGACTGACTGACGTAATGCAGAATGGTTAACTAAATGTACCTGACGCGTTATGGTAAAATGGTAGCGATGTTTTTGTCTGCTATGCGACCACGGAAGTAAGGTGTTTATCAGACTGACCTGACGCATTTGGTAGTACGGTAGTGGTGTTTTTCTCTGCTATATCTACGCCCACGGAAGTAAGGTAGTTATCAGAGGTTTCTTTAATTAAATCTTTATCTCTCTTTTTCTCTCTCTCCTTAACATTAAACAAAAGAACAAAAGCAACCGAACACACGCGAACAGACACATCCAACCAGCAGTAGTTTTCCCGTCTACAACACGTCACCAATATCTTTCTTTTACCTTCCCTCTCACTCCTCTGTCCTCTCTCTCCCCCTCCCTCTCCCCACCACACCAAGCAATATCCTGGAGTTAGGGTGAAATTGGCTTACTTTGAGAACACTTTTTTTTCTTCTTCTCTCTCTCTCTCTCTCTCTCTCTCTCTCTCTCTCTCTCTCTCTCTCTCTCTCTCTCTCTCTCCTCTTCCTCTTCTCTTCTCTTCTCTCTCTCTCTCTCTCTCTCTCTCTCTCTCTCTCTCTCTCTCTCTCTCTCTCTCTCTCAAAGCAATCTTGTTTTTTCGTTCTTCCATATCGCTTCTTAACTTATTCATCCTCAAGTCTTCCTATGATCGATTACACTGAGGATTTATTATTACTTGGAAGGCGAACCAGAATCAAATACCAATGAATTAGATCTAAGTGTCACAATCTGAGTACTATAATAGACAATATATGATGCAGTATTATAACGAAAGGGAAAAATTACGCTTCCCCTCACTTTTTTTCACTAACCCCTTTATCATCACCATCATCATCATCATCATCAACTTCTCTTTCTCAACATCCCTAAACATCCCCCCCTTTCCCTTCCTCAACATCCCCAGTTCCCTACTCCACCTCAGCTACTCCCTCTCCACCCTTCTCAGACCTCCGACTGCAATCACTACTTATTATTACTTAAGCAAAACCTATCACAGAGAAGGACTTCCGTGCTGCGCCATAAATATGTAAAGCGTCATTATACATTCTATTAAGCCGATTCTTTTCTTTTTCACTTCTTTCTCAGGATATATACTCAAGTTTTCCTTCATTTTCTTTTTTTTTGTGTCCTCCTCCGAGTTGACCTGAGTGGAAATTCGCAAACTAACTCATGCTCTCTCTCTCTCTCTCTCTCTCTCTCTCTCTCTCTCTCTCTCTCTCTCTCTCTCTCTCTCTCTCTCTCTCTCTCTCTCTCTCTCTCTCTCTCTCTCTCTCTCTCTCTCTCTCTCTCTCTCTCTCTCTCTCTCTCTCTCTCTCTCTCTCTCTCTCTCTCTCTCTCCACAGACATACACGGGCAGGCAAAGCTTTTCTAACCATCCTAGTAAGTCATCTAATACTTCCTAAAATGACATCCCCTAGAAAAAAAAATGTTTACAAATTAATTTCCAATCTTACAATCCCGCCCTACACGCACACACACACACTCACAAACATATACACATACACATACACACATATAGGCCTTGTTAACTATCCTAAGTCAGCCAATGCTTCACAAAATGACATCCCCAGAAAATGATGTCTAAAAATACATCCCCACATTACATCTACCCAATCTTCGTACATCTGACAAGCTCCTTTTACCTCCTCGTCTACGCTCCACTGATTGAAGAAGGAAGGTGAAATTTCAGAAGCATGCCGAGGAGCCGAGTTTTTTTTTAATGGAAAGTACGGATTGAGAGGGTGAATGAGGAGTCGCGATACGCCCGCCTTCCCCCGCCAGTATACTTGTCAAGGCGGCCACGGGAAAGAGGAGACGTAAGTAAGGGAAGGCGATGTGATATGTGAGAAGGGGAGTGAAAATAATAGCTTGTGAGTGAGGGACTAGGAGAGATTTAAAGATGGAGAGATAAACTGATGCCAGAGAAAGAAAAGCAAGATATGCGTAGAGGCAGACACAGACATATAGCTAAGGGAAATGAAAAGAGCTTATGTACGTGTGAGTGAGACAGAAAGGTAGATAGATGGATAGATAAGACAGATATAGATTGAGACCAGAGAGAAGACATACGGACAGACACAGACACATAAAGGGGAATGAGAATAACTTAGGTATGTGTGAATGAGAGAAAAAGAGAGATAGATGTATGGAGATATAGATTGAGATAAGCACACACATAAGAAAGATGAAAATAGCTTGTGTGTGTGAGGGAGAGAAAACGATACACACACAGACAGATAGAGATAGATTGAGACCAAAGAGGGAAAGAAAATGACAAACAGACACATACACAGACTAAAATAGACACACACACTCTATCAAATAATAAATAAACACGGAC
>NC_066522.1:18010681-18018181 GCF_024679095.1 Eriocheir sinensis
TCTTTTCCACCAGATCAATGAAAACCATCGCAACCATAACCAACCATTACCACCAACTGCTCCACCTCTACCATCATAATCCTCTACAATTACCGTAACCATAATCAATTGTTCTACCACTGGCTACCACTAACATAAGCCTCGTCTACTACCATTACCCTCAACTACTCCACTACCATGACCATAACCCTTAACTACTAATGTAACCACCATCAACGCTTCCACCATTACCACTACCATAACTATCACCATCACTACTACCATTACCCTCAACAACTACCATTACCATCATCTTCAACTTCTCTACCACCGCCATTACTACCATGACCATCACGAAATACCATTGCCATCATTAACTGCACCACCATTACTATCATTATCTGCTGCTGTTCCACTCTTAATTAATACCATAACCATTACCAACCATACCATTATGACCAATTGCTACACTATCGTAAATAAACATCGTCTACCATTATTATTATCAACCACACCACTCCAAACAACACTACCATAACGATCACCAACTACCATTTTCCTGAGTTGCTAATCCACCATTACAATCATAACCATTAGCAACCACCATAATCATTAAGAACTGCCGACCCACCACTACAATTATAACCCTTCCAGTACCATTATCATATTTTCCTACTGCACTTTCACTACCATGACCATTACCATATACTCCACTAACATTAACACTACCATCAAGACTCTCATAACAACAAAACCTAGAGGAGAGGAATAAGATAAAGATAAGGGTGATGGAAGATTGATGAAAGACAGCCGATAAAATGAGAAGAAAAGACAAAATCATAACTCACCAGGTTCCTCTACTTCAGAAATCTGTCCGAAACAACATTAGCCGCACCCACAGCCTCGCCTCCGCAGCTTTTATGTCGTCAATTAAAAAGTTTACGGCACAACCAGCGCGCAGAAGCCTGTCGGGAACTCCCCACAGACAAACAGACAGATAGATAGAGAGAGAGACAGTACGCTCACCCCTTCCGTCTTCTATACCTCAACACGAAGAGCTCACCAGGAAGAAAATAACTGGTGTATAGTATAACCGTGATCTTCGTTAATAAGAGTCCAGCATAGGATTCACTGTGAGGTGGTTCTATAGGCGCTACGTCAAGGAGTTAAGACGGTTCATCTCTCTTCTTCGTCCTCTCCTCTGTGGCAAAGTCAGGAGCGAGTGAGGGTGAGGTAGAGGAGGAGGGGAGGAACAAGAAAGTGAGGAAGTGACGGAGTTTTGGAAGAAAGGAGTAAGGTAGAGGAATAAATAGGGATAAAAGAGGAAAGTAGGTTGTGACACTGAAGGAGAGACAAAGGAGTGAGGAAAGAAAAGTAGGGATAGGGAATAAAAGACTATGAGAAAGGAATAATGATGGATAGAGGGAGGGAGAAACAGAGAGAGAGAGGAAAGGTGTAAGGAGCAGGAAAATAGGAAGGAAAGGAGTGAGAAAGCGGATCAAAGAAGAATAAAAGAAGGAAGTAATCAAGAGCGAGAGGGAAGGAGACATGCAATGAAGGAGTCAGTACGGGAACGACGGAGAAAGGGAGAGAGAGAGAGAAAGGGAGGGAGAGAGAGAAAGGGAGGGAGAGAGAGAAAGGGAGGGAAGGAAGAAGTCACTTGTCGCCCCACTCACTCACGGCTCGTTTGTATCTGTTTTAATGCCGCCGCCGCGCCGTTCGGGATATTCAGCGATTATTACCCCGCGCCAGAGAGAGAGAGAGAGAGAGGAAAAATATAAAGGAGAGAGAGGAAGCGGCGCGGCCCGCAATAACCGGTGCGCGAGCTTCATACTTACGAGGGAATGTGATAATCTGGAGGAACAGCAGCGGCAGCACCATCTATACAGTGTGCTCGGTAATGGCGGACGTGCAGCTCAGACACACACAGCACCACAGCATCACACAGCAACCCCCCCCTCCCCTCCTACCTTATCCCCCTTCCACAGCACCGCCGCCACCGCAACCGTCGGACTCTTCCTCATAATCGTCCGCAAAAATACCGCGATTCAATTTGCGATTTTTGAAGACGGTGAAATATCATAGATTGCTTCAGCAGCTTTGGATTTCTCTTTCATCCCTCTTGTGCCCTTTTTTTTTATTTTACTCTCAATGGGATCACTCTTACCTCGAAGCACTCTCTCCCTCCCCCTCCCCCTCCTCTTCCTCAACCCCGGAAACCTACCTACCAACCTCCCTCCCTCCCTCAGCTTATTGGAAACCACCTCTCTATCTCTTCCTCTCTCTCTCTGCAAACCCTCTCCTTCCTACTGTTATCGTTCCCCCTCTCTCTGAAACCTTCCCCTTTCTCTCCTCTAATTCCAATCCTGTAACCTCTTCCTTCCCCTCTCACTCTCTTATCCCTCCTCTCTCTTCGAAAAACCTCCTTCGTCCCCCTTTCTCCCTTTCTTATTTCCCACTCCAGTCATGAAACACCCTCTCTCTCTCTACCCCTCTTACCTCCCTCCTCCCCCTTTTCCTCTCTCTTCGAAAAAACCTCCTCCTCCTACTTTCCCTTTCCTATCCTCAACTTCACTCAAGAAACTTCCACCCTCTCTACCCTTCTTATCCTTCTCCTTTCCCTTTTTTCCCTCTCCACTAACACTTCTTTTCTTAACTCTAACACTCTTGTCTTAACTCTCCCCTTCTTCCCACTCCTCCCCAGAAACATCCTCCCTCTCTAGCCCTCTTAACCTCCCCTTCCCTTATCTTTCCTCCTCTATCCTCGAACACTTCTAAAATCTCGTCCCAGACATCACCTTCCTATTAAACGCTAGAGTCTTAACACCTCCGATAATGTTCCACAGCAGGGGCAAGTTACAGTATCATATCCGCGGCGCCTCGGGAAAGAAACAAGACGACGACCTAATTACCAGTCTCCCGCAGAAGGTCGTGATGATTAGCCGATGATTATGTTATGATTAGACGGGATGCCTTAAACACAAGGCTGGAAATTGCCTCTCATGATTAGAAAACTGTTTACCCACCCACCATTCTCTCTCTCTCTCTCTCTCTCTCTCTCTCTCTCTCTCTCTCTCTCTCTCTCTCTCTCTCTCTCTCTCTCTCTCTCTCTCTCTCTCTCTCTCTCTCTCTCTCTCTCTCTCTCTCTCTCTCTCTCACACATAATCCTTTACAAATTTACTTCAAATCCAAAAAACTGGTGGTTGAGGTCTGTCTGTAACTATGTATGCTTTCTTCATGAATATATGCTTCTCATTCATTGTATTTTATCTGATACATCATATGCTTCCTCTCTTATTCTTGGGAGAGGAGGAGGAGGAGGAGGATATGCGGATGGTGATGCTGATGCTGTGTTTTATCTGATGCGTTTGTGTTGCTTTACGTGAAGATGCTACTGCTAAATGATGATGATGATGATGATGATGATGAAGAGTGAATGGATATAACACACTGAGTTGGAAAAGTGGAAGAGTAAAAAGAATAACAGACAAAAATTTAGACAGGGAAAGAGAGGGGGGAAGGCGGGGAGAGGGGAGGTGATTATCGAGAGACCGACAGACAAAGAAAGAGAGTAAAAGAAAGAAACAGTAGTAATGGTGGTGGTGGTAGAGGTGGTGATGGTGGTGGTGGTGGAAGCGGTGATTACAGCGGTGAGGACAGTCGGTACAGCGGAAAGTAACAAGCAATTCCCGGTAACAGATAAAACTTGGGCAGCGAATTCCGTGTGTGTGTTTAGGACCTTTTCCATTCTACCTGCCCCCCTTAACCCCCTTCCTACCCCGCCCCGCCCCCCGAAGTCCCAGCACGCAGCGGAGGGAGGGAGGTCGGGTTCATCTCATTTGGCAGACTAACACACACCGTTACGAGCCCGCCCCCCGGAGCCACCCACACAGAAACTATTTTCCCCGTCACTTCCCTCGACGCGCGGCTTCACTCTGAATTCAGTAGCTGGTCGGAAATACCCTTAAAACGGAGGTGATGAGCCGTGCCTGCCCGCCTACCTGCCTGCTTCCCATTGTTCTGTTCTGCCGTGTTGTGTCTGTTCTATACTACCCGAATACGCGTTTTAGGGATGTATTTTCATGTTTGGTTCTTGTCACGTCGTAGTTTTTTTTGTATAGGCTGTTTTGACCTTCGGAAATACATGTCACAAGTATGTTTTTTTCGTTAAATTACTGTAACATCGTAGTTTTTGTATTGTCTAGTATTCTAAGCCACATAAATCCACGTATCAGGCCATATATTCTCTCTTGTAAGACCTCTTTCTTCTACAATAATGGCATATAAAGAGACAGAAAGAAAGAGAGAAGTACAACAATATATGACGCGGATACGATAGTCACGCCGTAGTTTTTGTATGGTCTAGTATTCTGAGCTATATCGGTACACGTTCCAGGCAAATATTCTCTTCTCAGATCCCTCTCTACTACACTAAAGGCAGAATAAAGAGACCAAGAAAAACAAGAAATAGCGAAGTACAACATATATATAACAGTCACATCGTAATTTTTGTACCGTATACTCCTCAGCTGCACAAACACACGTTCCAGACAAATATACCCCTGTCAGATCGCTCTCCACTCCACTATAGTCAAAATAAAGAGACATTCAACAAGAAAGAAAGAAATAGCGAAGTACAACATATATATAAGTCACATCGTAATTTTTGTACCGTATACTTCGCAGCTGCACAAACACACGTTCCAGACAAATATACCCCTGTCAGATCGCTCTCCACTCCACTATAGTCAAAATAAAGAGACATCTAACCAGAAAGAAAGAAAGAGAGCGAAGTACAACAATACATAACGCGAGTACGATGGCTTTTCTCGACTCTATTTTAGGTTGAAGCCCCCGGAGTGAGAAAACTTTTCCCTCTCGTCACAATTCGTCTTTTTCTCCTTTTCTCGGTATTTTGCATTTCTTTCCGTTGTGGGTGGCGCGCGTGTTTTCTCGGCGGCACTAAGAACGGCGTATTTTGACTCGCAGAAAATGGTTTATGCTGATCTGCTTTCACGCTCCTCTCAGGCACGAAAGTGGAGAGGCAGCGAAACACAACGACGACGGGAGTGGCGGTGGATGTGTTGTTGTGGAGTGTTGTTGTTGGTGAGGTTACTGTTGTTGCTGGTGGTGGTGGAGGTGGTGGTGATGGTGGTTATATGAGAAAAGTCCTGAAAATTCTCACTCATTAACGATAAATAAATCCCCACTTGCAATTACAAACACTAGAAATGAGTTTTTTTTTTTACAGTAAAGGAAACAGCTCGAGGGAAAAAAAGGAAAGAAAAAGAAAACAATAAAAAAAACCTCAAATTACTGCTCCTATAAAAATAGTTAAGAGAAGTGGATAAGTGGAGTGAATAAGTCCATTTTTATACCACTCCCAGTTCGTCCTTTCCATCACATCACACGCATGCACACACACAAGTTTACCAATGCTCTTCCTTGATTTCTCCCTTCCTCTCTCAGTTCAGTCTTAACCATAGCCACGAGTTTGTCAGCTAGCAACCCGCTCACTCCGATACCCAGTCATCCAGCCATACAGACATCCACCCTTGACAGTCAACCGGTAACTTATCCACCTATTCAGCCAACCAGACAGCCAGACAACCACGCTCTCACCAACATACAAGATAAGTCAGTCAACGAGGCATGCACTCTGCCACCTACCTACTCACCCACCAGTAGTAACAACCCAGCCATCTTCGAACTACTACCAACAATAACCAGACAGCCAGACAGCAACCCAACTATCTGCTAACCCACACAACCACCCTATGAGCCGGTAAAAGCGTCCTACCTACCTTGCAACCACCTACTACCACCCACTATCACCCAAACCATCACCCACACCAACACAACCACCAAGAAAGCCAGTCACAGAGTCTTATCTTCCCAGCAACCTTCACTACCACCAACACCCACACCAACACAACCATCCCAGGCCAGCCAGTCACACACAGCCAGCCAGTGTCCTATCTGCCTTACCCCCAGCCCCCCCTCCTCTCCCTAGCACCCTACCAGCAGCACGACCTCCAATATTTGCCTCCCACATTTCCCAGAAGGATGTGACTCCCGGCAGCTGGGGTCCCGCGCGCCCGGCCTGGTGGCTCTCTCGTGTTATCTGCAAGTGTTCATGGGTAGTAATGCTCGCGTTTGTTAGAGCCAGCCAGCCAGCGATGAGTTCCGCACTTCACCCCGAGGCGCTGGGCTGCATGAGGCGACACCAGATGAAGGAAAGAGAGGAAAAAAGGTCTGAGGGATGGCGACAAGAATGGCTTTTGAATTAGTGCGGGAAAAAAGGGAATGAAATATGAAAGGAAGGGAGAGGAAGGAGGCGAAGGAAGAGAACAAGAAAGGCTTTTGAATCGGAAGGAAAAAGACGAAAAATATGATGTTGTGAATGAATGATGAAAGAAGGAGAGTGGGAAGAAGAGGCGATGATGGAAGAAGACAGAAATAGCTTTTGATCATAGAGAGCAACGACGCTGAAAGAAATAAGTTCAAGAAAATACAGGAAAATGACATTTGACTTTAAGATAATACGGAGAAAGAAAATAAAACAAAGAAAACTTACGATCATATTTCCAACAGTTAAAATAGGAGCAGAAAAGAAAATCGGGTAAGACACATTACTTTTCAACCTGTAGAAAAAATATGAATGTATGAAATAAAAAAATAAAGGAAAGAGACACGAGTAATTTTTTGGCTTCAAGCGAAATGAAAGTCTATAATAAAAAAAGGCGAGAGAGAGAGAGAGAGAGAGAGAAGAAAATCTGTGAAAACTTAGTGCGCGCCCTCCCCCCCCCTCCCCCCCCCCCCCCCCCCCCCCCCAAAAAAAAAAAAAAACGTCTGGGATAGGGACTGCGTTAGACTTCGGATTCATAAAAGGTGCAAGAGTGGTAAATAAATAAAATATAAGAAGCGACTCTCTGGTGAAAGGAAGCGAAAGAAAACAGCCAAGTGGGGAAAATGCGGCGCTGAATACAATAAAAAAGAAAAAAAGATAAAGAAAAAATGTAAATGTCGAGAGAGAGAGAGAGAGAGAGAGTAGTAGTAGTAGTAGTAGTAGTAGTAGTAGTAGTAGTAGTAGTAGTAGTAGTAATCTGGTCTGGTTTGGATTGGTTTGGTCTGTTCTTTTTGGCATTGGTCTTGGCATGGTTTTAATCTGGTATGGTCTGACCTGGTCTAGTTTGCTCCTGGTCTGTTCTTGGTCTGGTTTGGTCTAGTCTGTTCCTGGTCTGATCTGGTCTGGTCTGGGTCGGCCGGGCTCAGGGTCTCCTCTTTACGGCTCACACTTAATCACGCAGGCGGAGATTAAAACAAAAATCCACATATAAATCTAAGTGAGCCCGGATAATGGCCTCGTCTGGCGCGCGGCAAAATATCACGACATTTTAAAAGGTAATGAACATTTTCGGCCTGACTGGAAACCGATGATGCTCCTCCTCCTCCTCTCCTGATGAAAAAAAATAATGAAAAAAAATAATGGAGAATTCATCTTTTCCAATCAGCTTATTT
>NC_066522.1:18023181-18073181 GCF_024679095.1 Eriocheir sinensis
ACTCCTTTCCACATATTCCTCTTCACCTTCCTTCTTCCCCATTTTTCTATTCCCCTTCCTGTTCCCTCCTGTCTTAAATCTTACCCGTTTTTTTCTATTCCTACGCCCTCTTTATCTTTTTTCTTCTTTGTTCACTCCGGTATTTCTTCTTTCTCCTTTTATCTCATTTTTTTCTTCAATCCCCTCGCACAGTTTCTTCTTTTCTTCCTCCATGCTCGCATTCGTCTTTATTTTTCTTCTTCTTTTTCTTCTTCTTCTCCCTCCAACTGTCCTTCCTTCCTTTGTTTCTTCTCCATATTGATTTTTTTTTATACAGTCGATCTGAGGGAATGTGAGACACACACACACACACACACACCTCTAACAATCAAGGACATTCACTGTATTTTCCACATTTTCATTTTTTTCCCTGCCTCTTTTCCTTCCTTTCTACGCGTCACTAACATCATCATATTTTCGACTCCCATAACAGTGACCGTTCCCGTAACCTTTATCTTCCGTCCCATATACTCACCCTTCTCTTCCTCCTTTTCCCTCCTCTTTCCTCTATTCATGTCTCCATTTCATTACCTCTCCCCTGTAACCCAACCTTATACTCCTTTATTTCAATCTGCCATTTAATATTTTTTCCCTGTTTTTCTTTATTGCTCTCAAACTCATCCATCTATTTCACTTTATTTTTCCCCAAGGACGTAAACTTTTTCCTATTTTTCTTTAATACTTCCAAACTCATCCCTCTACTTCCTTTTATTTTTCCCCAAGGACGTAAACTTTTTCCCCTATTTTTTTCTTTAATACTTCCAAACTCATCCCTCTGCTTCCTTTTATTTTTCCCCAAAGATATAAACGTTTTTCCTATTTTTCTTTAATATTCCCAAACTCATCCGTCTACTTCATATTTTTCCCCAAAGACGTAAACTTTTTCCCTATTTCCAGATTTCTCCTTAGACTCCTTTCTCTCTACTTTCCCATTTTTTCCGATCAAGTCAACATTTTTTCCCCATTCCGAGGTTTCTCTAACGACGTATTTTTCCTCATCCCCAATTTTTCCTAACACACCATCACCAGCATTTCTTCTACCCAGTCTCCAAGCGTCCTCAAAGCACACTCTTTCCTATTTCCCACTTTTCCCGAGCGTCTCCATTCTCCCAATTTCCAAGTTTCTCCCAACACTCTTCCGATTTCCAGAATTTCCTCTTTTCCTTCCTTTCTCGTCCCCCGAAAAAGCCCTTTCATCCATTTCCACCGCCGTGAATACTCCTTTTCTTCCCGCATCTCGGCTCTTCTCTCTCTCTCTCTCTCTCTCTCTCTCTCTCTCTCTCTCTCTCTCTCTCTCTCTCTCTCTCTCTCTCTCTCTCTCTCTCTCTCTCTCTCTCTCTCTCTCTCTCTCTCTCTCTCTCTCTCTTCTCTTCTCTTCTCTTCTCTTCTCTTCTCTTCTCTTCTCTTTTCTCTTTTCTCTTCTCTTTTCTCTCTCTCTCTCTCTCTCTCTCTCTCTCTCTCTCTCTCTCTCTCTCTCTCTCTCTCTCTCTCATTTTCTTTCCTCACACCACACACACATTCCCAGACTCCCTTCATTCCTTCTCACCTCTCCTCTCCCTCCCTTCAACCCCTTCTCCCTCCCTCTCTCCCGAAGGACACTCCAATCTAGCCGCCCAATCGATCACGCAGTAATATCTCATTAAAAGTTGTGTTGGTGTACAGCGAAGAAAAATGTTGGCTGTTCGATTCCTTACTTGTCTTCAACGATGATTCAAGTTCCTTCATTTGCACGTGAGAATGAATACAGGTAACTAATAGGTAAGTGAGTGACGAGCAGTAGTAGTAGTAGTAGTAGTAGTAGTTGTATAAGAGGTGTAGTAACAGAGGGAAAGTAACAGCGGTAGTAGCAATAATAATAATAATAATAATAATAATAATAATAATAATAATAATAATAATAATAATAATAATAATAATAATGATAATTAATGATACGAGCGTCAGTATTCTTACGGTCCTTTGTCTCTCCGTCCGAACAATGAACCGCTGATATGCGACAAACATAAATCCAAGTCAAGGTGTAGTGCCTGACTGACGGATCAATCACTCACTCTATACCTGCTAACTTACCTGCCATCATATCTACCTACCTACCTACCTACCTGCAGATCTACCTTCTTTCCTTTTCTTTCCTTTAACTTCCTTTCTTTTCCTTAAACTTTCTATTTTCTTTCCTTTCCTTCTGTTCCCTTCACTTCCCTTTCAATTCTTTCCTCTCCCTCTACGTCCCTTTCCGCTCCTTTCCTTTTCTTCCCTACTCTCCTTTTCTCTTCCCTTCCCTTTCCTTCCTTTCCTTTCCTTGCTTCTCCTTCCCTTCCCTTCCCTTCCTTTTCGCTCCTTTCCTTACCTTTCCTTTCCTTTCTTTCCTCTCCTTTCCTTTCTTGCCCTTCCCTCTCCTTCCCCTCCCTACCTTTCTATCCCTTCTCTTCCCTTGCCTTCCCTTCCGTTACTTGTCCACGTTTTCCCATCGCTATCTCATCTACTTTTCTTTTTGTTTAAACCGAGCAAGTCGAGATTTCGCCTGTACTACTTCACTTACTAACGCTCATAACAAAAACCGGCTACTATGTGTAAAATTCAAAGGGATTACGTAAGCCAATTAAAACTTGACTCCCAGACAGAACATTGTTACGATGAACACGACGGTTGCACGTTACAGAAGGAGATGGATGGCCCAACCTTCCTCCTCTTCCTTCCCCTCCTCTCCCTTTTACATACGCATTATAATAAGCAGAAACAACACAGATGAGTATGTCTGCTACTCCGGCAATGCACTATATTACCACAGCGATTTGAAAACGGACCCTAGTGGCAAAACAGTTAAATTTGAAAAAAGAGGAAAAAATAAAAAAAATCCAATTCATTATTTTAAGAACATTGTACCTGGGTAAGTCTGCCATTCTAACACTGAAGCGAAATAAAAAGGAATAAAAGAAAGGTAAAAGTATATACAAAACACATAATTGGTTAAAAAGTATAAAATCAAATCAGAAAACAGAGACAAGTCAGACAGAAACAATAAAAAACAAAACTGACAAATGAATATGAAAAAAAAAACCACGAACACCAAAAAGGAAAAGAAAATACAGAGGAAGGTTTTTCTTAGTCCCACGCAACTCCCTTCCCTTCCTTTCCTTTTTTTGCCTATCCTTCCTTGCCCTTCCCTTCCTTTCCTTTCCTTCCTTTCCCAGCAAGTAATATCAGTATGTATCTATATAGCAATCAATTAGGGAAGTAAGTCTTATCTTTTGAAAATGAGGAGTTTTGTTGTAGAGATTAAAAAAAACATGTCTAAGCTTAGTGACGAGACAGAGTAAGATTGTACGTATAAAAGAAACGAAAACTCATATCCATTACTTATTTTTAGGTTTGAATACTGATATTAAAAAGAATGCTCTCTCTCTCTCTCTCTCTCTCTCTCTCTCTCTCTCTCTCTCTCTCTCTCTCTCTCTCTCTCTCTCTCTCTCTCTCTCTCTCTCTCTCTCTCTCTCTCTCTCTCTCTCTCTCTCTCTCTCTCTCTCTCTCTCTCTTTCCCTCTCTCTCTCTTTCCCTCTCACTCTCTTTCCCTCCTTCCCTCTCACTCTCTTTCCCTCCTTCCCTCTCACTCTCTTTCCCTCCTTCCCTCTCACTCTCTTTCCCTCCTTCCCTCTCACTCTCTTTCCCTCCTTCCCTCTCCCTCTTTCCCACTTTCCCTCTCTCTCCCTTTCTCTCTCCCTCTCTCTTTCCCTCACCCTCTCTTAGGCGTATGAAGGAACAGAACAAGCAATCTCAGACCTCACTGCCCGCCTGACCCCACTAGACATTATTCAGGCTCCTCCTCCTCCTCCTCCTCCTCCTCCTTCAGTCTAAGGTCACACCCGCCCTCTCGTCTAGACTCACTCTGCAGCCTCCTATCCACATACTGAGTGACTCGTAACTATCCATCATTTCTATAGCTCATTTAAGCCAAATCTATTACATCATCTTATATTTTTTTCTTCTAATGTTTATATTTGTTTTTCGTCTGGAATTGCTCTTCATCTACCTAGGGTAAAAAAATGTCCTCTTTATGGTTGATAATGTTTTATTTTATTTTATAGTCTTCTTAACCAATTCATTTTACCCCTTTTCTCACTTTTTATATCGTGTTTCTGCCTCTTATTGCTATACTTCTTATCTTTTATTTATATGTTTATCCCTCTTCTTATTCAGTATTTCTTCAGCGTCATTATATTTATCGACTCTCACATAATTTATTCAATACTAAACTCCTTTCACACTCAGTTCAATTATCAACCTCGTGGAAAGCAAATATAAAGAAATTTTTACCCAACATAAAAAGTGAAATTCATAACCGCAAATATAGTAAGAAACCCTTTAAATAAATAAGTTAAAATCAAGCTCAGGTACTGTAATTAAGGATAATGTAAGTGTTGAGTCTTCCTTTCCTTTCTCCGGTAAGTTCTTCCGTCACACCTCACGCCCTTCCTAAAAAGACTATATCCCACTTTCACTCCATCACCTTCTCATTCTCCTCCTCTTTCACCACTACTACTACCTCCTCCTCCTCCTCCTCCTCCTCCTCCTCCTCCTCCTCCATCCCATCTTTCCTCTTCCCAGCCTCGTCCTCGCACGCTAAATCCTCTCATCACTTTTCTTTTCATCTTTCGTCTCCGTGGCAAATCTTTCCTTCCTTCTGAACACTTTTATCCCACAACCTCTCTGTCTTCTGACCTCTCTCCTCCTCCTCCCTCCTGCCCCTCTCACCCCCTCCACACAAACCACTTTATCCTCTCCTACATTTATTTATTTTCTATTTCAATCATTTCCTTTATCACCCATCAATCAAATGTTTATCCCACGATCGAATATACAGTCACATATACACATCAGTCTTATTTTCTCGGTTTTCTTATCTTCCTATATTCCTTTCCTTCCTATCAATTCTCATTTTATCCTCTTCTATTTTTATTTATTTTTCATGCCATTCATTTTTTTCTCTCTATCCGCCAGCAGTCAAATGTTTATCATAGTCTTATACACACATACAAACACACACCATTCTCCTTTCTCACTTTTCTTCTCTGTCTTATTCCTTTTCTTCCTATCCAGTCTCATTCGCATGTTTTTATCTCCCTCCTACCTACCCCTTCCCTTCCTACTTTTCCTTCTCATTTCCTCCTATTTTTTTTCCTATGCATTCTCCCTCACACGTTAATTTCAATCCAACCCTTTCCCTTTCCCACAAGTGTCTCCTTTCCTCCTAGTTTCCCTTTCCCTTTCTTTCCTATTCTTTCCTGTCCTCTGTCCTCTTCCTTCTCCTCCTCCCTTCCCTATTCTTTCCTCTCCTTGTCTTTCTTCCTAGTTTCCCATGTCCTTTCCTATTCCTTTCTTCCCTATTCTCTATTCCACTACACCAACACAGCTCACACACACGAATCCTCTCTCCTCTTCCTCCTTCTTTTCCCTCCCTCTCCTTTCCCTTTCCTCCCTTCGTCCCTCCTTTCCTTTATTCACGTTTCCACCCCTTTGTCCGCTAGTCCCATTTCCCGGGCGGTGAAATTCCCAAAGTCAACACACTAGAATCTCTTTGAAAACACCTGCGTAATAAAACCCCCGCCGACTCCTCGATCCCGCCCGCGTCAATCCCCGACAGTATCGACTCCAGACGCCGCCGCCGCTGTATATTTGGCGCCGGCATGTTTACGGGGAAGCTCGCGGCGCGTTAAACGGAGAGCGCGCAGCAGCCTCCACCTCCCAACCACCTTCCTCCGTACCGGCTGGCGCTCTGCAATACTCCCTTTCCTTCCTTTCCCTTCCCTTCTATCCTTTCCTTTCCTTACTGCTTCTCACCTCCCTCCTAACGCTCGACTACTCACCCTTCCTGTCCTTTCCTCCTTTCTGTATCTCCCCAACACTACTCCGCTTCCCTCCGTGTCTTCCTTTCCTTCCTTCCAGCATCCCACCTCCGTCCTGGCGCTCTGCTATCTCCCCTTTCCCTTACTCTCTTCCATCCACCTCCATCCCCGCCCTCAACTACCCCTTCCTTCCCTTTCTTGCCTTCCTTCTCCTCGCCCCTGCCAGCTCACTCGTCCTCCCACTACCCCCTCCTTCCCTTCCTTGCTTCCTTCCTTCTCCTCTTCCCCACCAGCTCGCTCGCCCTCCCAACGACACCTCGGCAGGCTGTTAAGTGCTTTCCCTGCCTCCTCGCCTCCGCAGTCCACTTGGGCATACTCAAGCAACACACACACCACCACCACCTCCACCACCACTGCCGACGAGGGTTAGATATGCATAAACACTTCTAGCCCCCCCCTCCTCCCCACACTTCCGCCTCCTACTCCTTGTTTTCCTCCTCCTCCTCTTCCCCTTACTGCTGCTGCTTTCCTCCTCTTACTGCTGTTTTCCTAATCCTCTTGCTTTCCTTCCCTTCATCTTCCAACAAGTGTCTCAGTTCTTTTCTTCTTCAAATCCCACCTTTTCTTTTTTTCTTTTTTTCCTTCATCTTCTTATTATCATTATTTCTCCTCCTCCTCCTCTTCCTCTTACTGCTGCTGTTTTCCTCCTCCTGTTTTCTTCCTCCTACCTACAATTTTCTCAGCTCCTTTTTTTTCCTTCTTCAAATCTCACCCTTTCTTCTTTCTTCTTTTTGTCTTCATCTTTTTTTATTATCATTATTACTTCTCCTCCTCCTCCTCCTCCTCCTCCGCTTCCCACTCTTTGTCTTCTTTTCCCACTCCCTCGCCCACTCCAAACATCCCACGTCTTGTCCCGTTTTCCCACCTACCGACCTTTCTTTTCATAGCTTTCGTGGTAGTCTTCATATTAATCTTCTATTATTAATCTATTTACCTGCACATGACTGACTTAGCGGATTTATGCTTTCAAAGTCTTACCAACATTTAATTATTATTTATTATTTTTTATTTCCTTCCTTTTATTCTACATGATTTTCTCGGTTTATTTAATAGGAAACAAATGCAGTACACCTTTTTACACGTTTTAGAGGCATCGTGTTACTTATGCAATTTTAAAAGCGAGAAAAAATGAAATACGTGGATATCATATTGCTAGGAAATAAGAACTGATATATTAAAAAAAAAATCTACTTTTTCTACTTGTCCTTTATTTATTACTTTTTTTATTTATTTATTGGTTAGTAAAGGAAAAGTTGGATTTGTGTAGATATTTTTTCAGCGAATTCTTGCTCCTTACTTTTTTTTCACATTACTTTTTTTTCCTTTTTTCCATCTTCTCTTTCACCTTACTTTTTATACGCCCCCATTTTTCTACTTTCCTATTTTACTTTCCCTTTTTTCCACCTCCTTCTTTTACTTCTCCCAATTTTTTCCCAACTCCTTACTTTACGTTTCCTTTTTTTCTGTACTTTCTCATTTTTTCTACTTTCTTACTTTACTTTCCATTTTTTTCCACCTCCTTCTTTTACTTCTCCCATTTTTTTCCCAACTCCTTACTTTACTACGTCTCCCTTTTCTTCTGTACTTTCCCATTTTTTCCCACCTCCATTTTCTTCACTTCCCTTTATCCCCATCCTTCCTCTACCTTTCCTCCTTTTTCTAACTCATTGCTTTACTTTTTTCCCGCTTCTTCTAACTTACTTTTAAACTTTACAATTTTTTTATCTCCATTTTTACATCCCATTTTTTCCACTTCCTTGCTTTATTTCTCCTCTTTTTCCACCTCCTCCCTTTACTTTCCCCCTCCGTATCTCCACCTCATTAAGTAGAGCAACACTTCATAATTACTCACTAGTCCAGCTATCTCCCTCCTCTTCCTCCTCCTCCTCCTCCTCTTCTCTTCCTCCTCCTCCTTTGAAGCAGCACACACACTCGAACACACCATCTCTCTCTCTCTCTCTCTCTCTCTCTCTCTCTCTCTCTCTCTCTCTCTCTCTCTCTCTCTCTCTCTCTCTCTCTCTCTCTCTCTCTCTCTCTCTCTCTCTCTCTCTCTCTCTCTCTCTAATTACGGTTATCACTTTAAAGGACCCTAATTATCTCGCTTTCCCGTGTGTGTGTGTGTGTGTGTGTGTGTGTGTGTGTGTGTGTGTGTGTGTGTGTGTGTGTGTGTGTGTGTGTGTGTGTGTCCTCTAATAATTTCGTGTTCCATTATTTTTGTTTCTTTTCTTAATCCTAAATTTATCTCTTTTTTTTTTTTCCTTTTTGGCTTTATTACAGTGCATTTTTTCTCACATTTATCTCCTCCTTGCACACACACACTCTCTCTCTCTCTCTCTCTCTCTCTCTCTCTCTCTCTCTCTCTCTCTCTCTCTCTCTCTCTCTCTCTCTCTCTCTCTCTCTCTCTCTCTCTCTCTCTCTCTCTCTCTCTCTCTCTCTCTCTCTCTCTCTCTCTCTCTCTCTCTCTCTCTCTCTCTCTCTCTCTCTCTCTCTCTCTCTCTCACACACACACACACACACACACACACTAGCTAATAATCCCTCGAAGAAAACGAAAACATTAGGAATAAGAAAAATAAAAAGAATAATATTAATGCAAGAAGAAAAAGAAGAAGAACGAGAACAAGAAGAACAAAATGAACAAGAGAAGAGAAGAAAAGGAGGAGGAGTAAAAAGTAGCCACCAAAAGAAGGAAAGCGATGAGATGAAGAGCGTTTCAGGAACAAAAGAGTGTTGGCGAACAGATTGGATCAGCGCGCGAGGCAAGAAGGGACATCGGAGGGGAGAAGTAATTTACCGGACGGAGAGGGAGAGGGAGAGGGAGACACCGGGAAGGAAGGGAAGGGAAGGAAGGGTCCGGCGATACACTAAAAAAGTACCTAAGCATAAAAACCGGAGGAGATAAAAGTGACATACAGGAAGCTTACAGGAAATAAATACTCTTACTGGAGGGTGATAGGGCGAGAGGGAGAGCGAGAGCGAGAGCTAGAGAGTGAGGGAGAGTAAGGGAGGAAAAGGAATGAGGAAGAGAAGCTGAATTACGACCAACTTTCTTAATAATAAAACCAAAGTACCTTCGTCGCCTTTACCGGAGTTTTTGACCTCTTCCTGCTGACCCCTCGACTTCCCCTCGCCCTTCCCTCCCCTCGCTTCCCCTTCCTCCCCTTCTCCGGTCACTTGGCTTCACGTTACTCCCCTTCCCAGAACCTCTCGACTTTCCCATCCCTTCCCATCCTCTCCCTCCCCTTCACTCGCTTCCTCTTATTCCCCATTCTCCTTGACGTCAGCTTCCCTTCCGTCCCATCGCATCCCGTCACTCCCCTACCCAATATCCCGTCTCCTCTTCCCTACACTCCCCTTACCCTCGTTTCCCCTAAATCGATATCTCCCCTGTGTAACCTCCCCTCACTTTTTTACCCCTCTTCTGTCTCCTTCACTCCCTCCTATCATCTCCCCTTTAGTTGCGTTTTTCACTTTATTCTCGTCCCAACAGAGAGCCACCCCTCAACTTCCACCTCCCCTCCTTTCCCTACACAGGTTAGCTCCCCTCTTCCCTCAATTTTATTCCCCTTCTCTCCCTTACACCAAGTCACTTCCCCTACCCTTTACCCTTATATTCTACCCTTTCCCCTTCCCCCCATCCCCCTTCCATCGTTTCCCTACCCACTTAATCTCCCCTTCCCCTTCCCCTCCTCAACGCCCTGATACCAAACTCCCCTCAACACACACACACACACAGACACACACACACACACACACACACACACACACACATTCCTGAGGCCTTCCATCGACACCCTCTCTTTATTTCTTTCCTTCCTCCTCTCCTCCCCTCCTCTCTCCCTCTCCTCTCCGCCTACACTACCACCAGCAGCTGTGTCTTCAAGTCCCTCTCCGTCTCTTATCTCTGTGTCTCTCTCTTTCCCTCTTTTCCTCCACTTAATGCTTCCCACCACATCCAGCAATACAAACAAAAAAAAACAAAAAACATTAAAGAGGAAAGAAGTCATGAGTGAAACTTATTGTATAGTGGATAATTAGGGTAAATCTTGAGGGAAACATGTGAATGCGAATATAACAATGGAAAAGTCGTATAATTGGGCAAAGGAAATATTAGAAAAGATAACTATTGGACAGATGTAATGAAATTTGCGTGTATAAGAAAAAAACTAAGCATTAAAGTTTCACTCCAGCATATCGGAATAAAAAATAATAATAATAATAAAAAAGACACATTGCTTTACCTAAAATAAAATAAAACGTTGATCTTTTCGGTAAATATAGCAACGGAAAAAATTGGTATATATTTAACTCACACTAATACTTATAAATAGTAGTAATAATAAAAATAATAATAATAATAATAATAATAATAATAATAATAATAATAATAATAATAATAATAATAATAATAGTAATAATAATAATAATAATAATAATAATAATAATAATAATAATAATAATAATAATAATAATAATAATAATAATAATAATAATAAAAGAGACACCCCCCCCGCCTGCAATATCGCGCAAAGAAAACGCAAAATGCTCCTTCTTAGCCTTTAAAAATCTGCCTCTGAGGATATTATTAAAAAGGTTTCCTCGGCTCCTCGGCGCTGAAAATGGCGTCCTTGTTGATACATAAAACGGAAAAATCACACGAGACTCGAACGCGCGAAGGAAAAGCGTCAGCGAGGCTCCGAAGCTGCCTTTATTGGCGTGTGTGCGTGTGTGTGTGTGTGTGTGTGTGTGTGTGTGTGAGATCGGGCACAACACTATACGCCCGTCTTGCTCCACCACGCATCCTATATACATTATCCTACTCATATCCTCAAGTATCCTTTGTGTGTCCTTTGCTTCGAGGTCAAAATGTGCATCGTATCCTATTCTTCACTTCATTGGTTCCTTCGTTTTTGCTACCCGTCCTTCGTTGTATGGAAAAGCAAACCGAAAATAAAAAGGACATAACCACAGGAACATTTAGTAAATCTTTGTGTGTCGTTCGAGTAGTGTCCGTTGCGTTCAGGTCAAATGTATATCGTAATTATTCCTTCCTTCACTTGTTTGTTATTTTCTCCTAGCCTTCCTTCCTTCGTTGTATGGAAAAATAAACCGATAAATAAATACATAAGAGCTGGAACATTTTGCAGCCCCTTAAACCCACTAAAATGTGTCACGTATATTATTCCTTCTTTCATCGATTCCTTATTTTTTACTACCCTTCTTTGTATGGAAAAATAAACCGATTAAAAAATACATAACACGAACATTTTGCAACCCACTAAACCAGTAAAATGTGTCACGTATATTATTACTTCTTTCATCCTTTTATTATTTTCTACTACTACACTTAATTCGTTGTATGGGAAAATAAACCGATTAAAAAATACATAACACGAACATTTTGCAACACACTAAACCACTAAACCCACCTATTTTTTCCTACATTCCTTCTTTTCTACTACACTTCCTTTGTTGCATGGAAAAAAAAATTAATCCCGTAAAATAAAACACATGATAGCAACAACATTTTGCAACCGACTAACTATTTTTAAACGTTTGCTTGCTTCTCATACCGATTAAAAAAATACATAACACAAACATTTTGCAACCCACTAACTATTTTTAAACGTTTGCTTGCTTCTAATACCGATTAAAAAAATACATAACACAAACATTTTGCAGCCCACTAACTATTTTTAAACGTTTGCTTGCTTCTAATACGGATTAAAAAAATACATAACACAAACATTTTGCAACCAACTAAACCACTAAACCCACTTATTCTTTCCTACATTCCTTCATTTCTACTACCCTTCATTTGTTGTATGAAAAATAAACCCGTAAAATAAATGACATTATAGCAACAACATTTTGAGCCCACCAACTATTTTTAAACGTTTGCTTGCTTCCGATACATAAAAAAAAAGTGTTCTCTTGCGTATTTTTCACCGTCCTCTCTTTTAAGCCAATATAATCACTGCCACACTCGTTCTCTCCGGACAACACTCCACTTTTAATTTTCCAAACAGACGTAATTTCAATTTCCATTAACGCATGACACAAGTGCCTTTTTATTACGGAACACTGATCGCCTTCCATCCATACAAAACAAACCTCTGCTAATACTCGCTGTTTGTGATTGTTTGTGTGTGTCGGTTCTTGCACCACACGGATTTTTTTTTCTCTCTCTCTCATGTGTAAATATTGGTTTTAAATTCCTTATCGTTTTATTTTATCAACCTTTTCCATTTTTCTTGTTTGTGCCGTGATCTCAACCTCCCACTAAATAACTCTGACCAACACAAGCTTTCTCATTCCTCATTTCTCTCTCGCGTTTACATATTGGATCTAAATTCCTTATCGTTTTATTCTATCAACTTTTTTCCATTTCTCTTGTTTATGTCGTCATCTCAACCTCCCACTAAATAACTCTGACCAACACAAGCTTTCTCATTCCTCATTTCTCTCTCGCGTTTACATATTGGATCTAAATTCCTTATCGTTTTACTCAATCAACTTTTTCCGTTTCTTTTGTTTATGTCGTCATCTCAACCTCCCACTAAATAACTCTGACCAACGCAAGCTTTCTCATTCCTCATTTCTCTCTCGCGTTTACATATTGGATCTAAATTCCTTATCGTTTTACTCAATCAACTTTTTCCGTTTCTTTTGTTTATGTCGTCATCTCAACCTCCCACTCGCTATCTCTGATCAACACAAATTTTCACATTCTTAAGTCAATGTCCATCGTTCCCTTTTCCACTTCATTTCTGGTTCATCTACTGTCCTAAATTTTCACATCCTTCATTTTTTTTCTACCTTTATCTCATCTTCTTACTTACTATATACCCATCGTTCCCTTATCCTGCCTCATTCCTGCTTCTTCTATCGTCCCACTAAACGCATTCACCAATCCTGCCATGACCAAATCCTTCCTTTTCTGTTGCTCCAAATCTTTTTCCCCACTGACTCGTTCTCTTAGTTAGTGCATTATTCCTTTCTTCATAAGTACCTACCTTGCCCACTAATCCTTCTCTTCCGTCCTTCTTCCTTATCTTTCATATCTCACTCTCTCATCCCCCACTCCCATACACCTCCCCTTGACGCATCCCTAACTATTAAGCCTCCCTTCACTCCTCCCTCTTTATCTCATTCCTTTTTTCTTTGACCTATATACATCTAGCTCTTTGCTTGTGTACCCTATGACAGAGGAAATAAACAAAGGAAGCGACTCGTAGAAAATAATAAAACAATGAAGAGCTGGTCATTTTAATCAACAATATAAATCACATTTCCTGGTATCGAGTCTTATTAATAACCTGCATATTTTCTATTAGTATCCAGTGTAAGTAAATCACCATAAAATACACTTCCCCATAATAACAAAATCAGGCTGTAAAGGTCATGGGCAGCAAAGGTCAATATAATGTTGGGCGAGGTAGGGAAAGAAGTGACGGCAAGAATAAGGAAAAAAAAAAGTCACCCAGAAGTTTTTTTTTCCCTCAAGTGTCGCAAAGTTGCTAACGGGCGGTCCTTAGAGGGGGGAGGGTCGTGTGTGTGTTCGTGTGTGTGTGTATGTGTGTGTGTGTGTTTGTGTGTGTGTGTGTCAGTATGTATATGTGAATGAGATGTGAAGAGGAACATTGTAAGTAATCAAAGGAAAAAAAAGGTAAATGAAGAAAATAAAAAATATATATATATTAGGTTTTGGTTGGCCATAAATAACATCAATAAACAAATAAATACTAGCGGTGTGAAGAGGAACATTGTAAGTAAGCAATTGGAAAATAAAGGTGAATGAGGGAACTCGAAAAATATTAAAGTCTGGTTATCCCAAAACAACAACATAAACAAATAAATACTAGCGGAATGCAATATGGCAAGTATCTAAATAATATATCTCTCTACCCATCATCTCTTTGTCGGATGTTCTCTCTAAGAATCACACACATTACACAACCATTATATATTTAACATCGTCACCACCACAATGCCATGCACATTTTAGCGACGCACACACAGGAACAATCAACAAATGAATACTTGATCAATTATTAAAGTTAATCGGCTCACAACTTCATGAAACTCCGCCACTGATTATATTTCACGGAATAAAAAAATAAAAAATGTGAAATGCTAGAGTTCCCGATGGCGCCAGTTGTGAAAGTTGCCGGGGAGGGGAGGGGAGGGGGGGGGGGCAGAGAGAGAGAGAGAGAGAGAGAGAGAGCAGGGCAAAGTGAGTGAGTTTGTGTGTGTGTGTGTGTGTGTGTGTGTGAGATAGACAATATATATGATACATAACACACACACACACACACACACACACACACACACACACACACACACACACAGTCACACGTGCGGGAGACAAACGATGCAGCGGTGATGAATGAAGAAGTTGTGGGAAGTTGCAACGACAAAAGGGACGTTTAAACTAAGCCTCTTCTTCCGCCTCTCCTCTCCTCCTCCTCCTCCTCAAACTGGTACTCTCCTATTGTTCTGTTATTTCTCCTACGTCTTTTTACCATGTTTCTCTTCTTTCTCCACTGCTTTTGTTTCTTCTTCATGTGTCTTTAATTTCATTATTAGTTGTAGTGTCATTAGTAAACTCATTTCTTGACCTCATTTCCCTTTAACTTAAAACTGGTACTCATCTGTTGTTCTGTTATTTCTTTTACGTTTTTTTAGGCATACTTCTCTTCTTTTTTTATGTATCTTCATTATCATTATTTGTTTATGTATTATCAATTTGCCTCTTTCCATCTCACTTCTTTCCGCACTATCACCATCCCCAACACCATCACAACCTCTACCACCATCACCATAATCCTTACTATCTACCCTATACCATTATCATTACCCGCAGCGCCATCGCCATTAGTACTAGAGTCACGCAAGACACGTCCACTAGACACCATTGACATAACACTGATGACTCGACAGTTTACCACCATAAAAGTGACCCACCTCTCTTCCTGTCTGTCATAACCTCACATATTATAGAGTGATAAGTGCTATGATTATACAGATGAGACGAAGTATAATAGAAATGAACCTAATCACACTAATCATACTACAAATTGGGTGATAATAAAAAGAAAATGTATTAATGTTTCCAAACTTTAGGGTATACTGAAGTAAAAAAGTGTGACACCTAAGTTAAGACCAGACAGAGAGAGACACAGGAGGCGGGGACAAAAAATAAAGCCTCATAGTAAGCTAACATTAATCCCTTTTAATTAACTCAATAATGAATGTATCTAATATTCATGATAATGCTCTGACTAATTGCCTCTCTTATATGGTGGATGTTCTGATGACACACACACACACACACACTCTCTCTCTCTCTCTCTCTCTCTCTCTCTCTCTCTCTCTCTCTCTCTCTCTCTCTCTCTCTCTCTCTCTCTCTCTCTCTCTCTCTCTCTCTCTCTCTCTCTCTCTCTCTCTCTCTCTCTCTCTCTCTCTCTCTCTCTCTCTCTCTTGTTTAAAATTCACCTTCCTACACCAACCCTGAACTAATCCACATGAAAGCGTTAGGTGGAGGGACGGAGGAACAGAGGGAAGGGGAAGGCGGGGGAAGGAGAGGAAGGGGACATGTCTCTGGTGGGTCTCTCTCTTCCTTCTCGCATTTGGGTGAGCTTGAAGGCACAAAATTAACGTTTTCCACAAGTCGCTCCGATATTACGTTTCTATTTCCGATGCGAGGCGCGGCGTGTAATCCATCATGATTTTTCTTTTATATACCGGCAGCGAGAGTGAGAGCGAGAGCGAAAAGGGGGGGGGGGGGGTGAGGGTGGAAGAGGGAGGGGAGTAACGTGCATCCCTAATGTTAAAGACACACACGCACACGCACGCACACACACACACACACACACACACACACACACACACACACACACACACACAGCAACTCCATCACTTAAAGACAAACAACTTCACTCTTTTAAAGTCGAAACAGCCAACCTCCTCCTCCTCTTCCTCCTCCTCAACCTTTCTCCAACACTTTTACATTTCTCGCCTTTTCTCCCTAACCTCCTCCTCCTCCTCCTCCTTCTCTTCGACCTTCTGCTGTTTCTGTCTCCAACGGCTTTTCTTTTCCTTCCAAACTCTTCTACAGCAACACTCTCTTCTCCTACTCCTTTCTTTAACAGTTCATATGCATTACCTTTCCTCCCTACTACTATTACTACTTCTACTACTACTACTACTACTACTACTACTACTACTATTACTACTACTCACTACCTCTTCTTCTCCCTACTCTTCTCTCCTATCCACCCACCACCTCCACTTCTCTCTCTTCGTCCCCGCCGTCACGCTAAATATTATTCTCTCTCGAGTCTTCGGCATTCAGCAATTAGTAGGAATAGGTGGTTCTGCTCCCGTGAGAACTTAACTTAGAGCACCGAAGTTATTGTTCATTATCATGCTCACACACACACACACACACACACACACACACACACACACACACACACACACACACACACAGGAAAAATGTAAGAGGAGGAAAATTTGGCGTCTAGGAACTGCAGTGGACGAAGTAAATTTTGTGTCCAGAGATAAGTAGATAAATAGAGAAATAAAAAGAAAGAGAGACTTTGATTTCGTCTTGACCTTTTACAGCACACACAAACAAACCTGACCTTTTTCTCCCCCTCCAACAACCCCCACTAACAATTCACGCCCCACATATGACCTTCTCGGAGTGCCACCTACCAACACCACCACTAGCAACAACACCACCTCCCACACCTCTCCCTCCCACCTCCCTCTGTTTCCCTCTCTCTCTCTCTCTCGACCTGTGACCTAACTTAACCATGCACACCCACGTCGACTTGAAGCCAACCTCTAAAAAAACCCACCGTGGCAGACTTACTAGCTATCCCAGTGACCCCGCGACATACGCCCACCCTACCAATAACTCATTCATAAAGGGCATCAGCTTGCTTGTTGATCACACTACCCTGTTTCGGTTCTCCATTCCTCCCACGCCTTCTCTTCCTCCTCTTCTTGCTCTTCCCGCGTGCTTGCCTGCCTCCCACTCCTCCTCCACTTTTAACTAGCCTGTCCATGCCTCATTCCCCCCACTCCTTTTCCTCCTCCTACTTGCTTGCTTCCCTGCCTCCATTTCTTTGAACTAGGCTGTCAATAGCTCAATCAAAAGGGGAATCATCAGCTTGTACATTTGTGTTCAGCTATACTCTTTTTCTGTCCTCCAGTCCTTTTCCTCCTCCTCCTACCTGCTTGCCTTCCACTGCTCCACCTCCTCCTCCTCCTCCTCCTACTCCAGGCGCTGTCAATACCTCATTCACAAAGGATTTTAGCAACGCTGTCCACTCACTCATCCTTCTGCTTTGTGTTTGCCTGCTTCACACCACTTCTACTTCTTTAGCATGCATATCTATACTGATTCACTCAAACATTATTCATATATCATTGTATAAACCACTCAGACTGCTTTCACCTCCTCCTGTACTTGCAAGCTTACAACTTATATGTCCTGCTGCTCTATTGGACATGCTGACTCTTTACACTTACTTGCTTCTCTAAATAGTCACTAAGTCTAATGCCCAAACACTCCACTGCTCGCTTGTCTATCTTTCAGTACACACCTTATATTTGCTTATTTTCAATCACTTCAACTCCTGCTCAACTAGTTGCTTAATGGTAGTCGTAGTAGAGGGAGAGAGGGAGTGCTTTCTTTACCTGCTGATTTCTGCTTTCACCTGTGGTTTATTAAAGGGTTGATGAGACGCTAATCACCTGTTCCATCACCTCCCACTCCCTTACCTGTCCAACCACATCACACCTTCCCCCTCTTACACCTTCCTCCCACTCTTCCTCCTTCCCACTCTTTTCCCACGCGGATTATACTGAAAGGGGTTTTGTCGCTAACTGTCACACGAACACACACACACACACACACACACACACACACACACACACACACCATTCACCGTCCTTCCCTTGCGGGGATCAATGTTGCGAAGTCATTATTGAATTCACTTTATCTCACCCGTGCAGGAGAGGAGCAGAGGAGAGAGAAAGAGAGAGAGAAGGAGAGCGAAAGAGAAAGGAGTCGAGAGAGCAGGAGAGAAAAAGAGATGAAATTAAAAGAAAATACAGCTGCTCGAAATGAAACAAACGATTGTGTTCACATTTCCTCTTTTTAATCATTTCTTTCCTCTTCCTCCTCCTCCTCCTCCTCCTCCTTCTCTCCTCCTCCAGAATGCGTTGTTGTAAAGTTTCTCGTCTTTCGTTACATGAGGAGAATTGAAACGTGTGAGTGTGTGTGTGTGTGTGTGTGTGTGTGTGTGTGTGTGTGTGTGTGTGTGTGTGCGTGTGGGTGTGTGTGCGTGTGCCAGAAGTTTGCAGCAGCAGCGAGGCAACACCAAACACAATGGAGGGAGTTTTTTTCTTTTTTTTCAGAGAGAGAGATTGAAGGGCGAAAAAAAAAAACATACAAAACAAACCGTGTGAGACTAAACAGGACTTGGAAGCAGGGATAAGGCAAACAAAAGGAAAATTAGTAAGATAAAAATTGAATTAAAGTATGGAGGAGGAGGAGGAGAAGGAGGAAGAAGACGACGAGAAAGAAGAGGAGGAGGGGTAGAAGGTGGCAGGGTAAGAGAAGGAGGACGAGGAGGAAGAGGAAGAAGACGACGAGAAGAAGAGAAGTAGGAGGAGGCAGGGAAAGAGAAGGAGAAAGACAAAGAGGAGAAGGAGGAGGAGGTGGAAGTGAAAGTGAAGATAGTAGCCAAAGAGAGAGAGAGAGAGAGAGAGAGAGAGAGAGAGAGAGAGAGAGAGAGAGAGAGAGAAATGACATGAGAGAGAGAAAAAGAGGAAGGAAGAAAATGAGATGGAGGAGAGAGAGAGAGAGAGAGAGAAGCAGAGAGAGAGAGAGAGAGAGAGAGAGAGAGAGAGAGAGAGAGAGAGAGAGAGAGAGAGAGAGAGAGAAGAAGAAGAGAGGGAGAAAAGAAGAGAGAGAAGCAAAGAGAAAATGAAATGAAAAAAAAAGGAAGCAAAGAAAAAGATAGAGGAAAAGAAGGAGATAGGTTGAAGGAAGAAGAAAGTGGAGGAATATGAGAGGCTTCTAAAGAGAGAAAAGGAGGCCTAACAGGGAAGGAAAAAAATTAGTGTTTTAAGCGCCGGAGATGAAGGAGCTGGCTAAGAAGATTTGATGAGGAAATAAAAAACATTCGTCATCACTCATGGGGGCGGGGGAAGGGAGGGGAAGGGAGGGGAAAGGGGAAGGGGGAAAAATAGGATGAGGGGGTAGGAAGAGAAAGTCAAGTGGAAGAGGAAGGGAAGGGAAGAAGTGGGCGGTGAAGAGAAAGGATGAAGGGCGGAGGAAGGGAAATGATGAAGGGGGAAGGGAAAGGAGAGGAAGTCAAGTGGAAGAGGAAGGGAAGGGAAGAAGTGGGCGGGGAGGACAAAGAATGAAGGGGGATAGAGAAAAAGTGAAGTGGAAGTGGGAGGAAAGAAATGGAGGGGAAAATTAAGTGTGAAGTGGGAGGGAAAGAGGAGGAAGTGTGTGGAGGAGAGAGAAGGGAGAAAGTTTAAGAAGAAGGAGGAGGAGGAAAGGAAGGAAGAAACAAATAATAAGGGAAATCAAAGAGGGAACAGTTGCCACATACAGAGAAGGAAGGAAGAGAAAGAAATTAGGAAGAAAGGAGGAAGGGACGCATAAGAGAAGAGCAAAGAGGAAACAAAAAGGAAAAGAAAAGCCTTGATATGAATACGGAAAGAAGGAAAAAAAAGGGAACGGTTCATATAAGAGAAAGGGAGGAAAAGGAAAGAACATCAGAACAAAAGGAGAAGGAAAACGAGAGAATGAAAAATGAGGATCCGAGAAAGACGAAAAGTAAGTAAAAACAAAACAAGGAAATGGTGAAAAAAAAAAGAAGAGCTGTTACGCATAGGTCAAGAAGGAGAGAGAAAGAAAGGAGGGAATGGAGGGGAGGGGAGAGGGGAAAATAAATAGGGAGAAAGGGAGCCGTGAGAGGAGGGAGTTTAGCCAATTCTGAAGACAATGAAGAAGGCAAAGAGAGGGCATAGAAAGGGAGGGAGCTGAATGGCCGGGAAGAAAGGGAGAGAGAGAGAGAATGAAGGAATGAGTGAAGGATTGTACGGTGCCGGATAATGAGAGAGGGAGCGTAGTAGTAGTAGTAGTAGTAGTAGTAGTAGTAGTAGTAGTAGTAGGAGTAGTAGTAGGAGGAGGAGGAGGAGGAGGAGCAGACGAAGGAGGAGAAAGAAAAGAAGGCGAAATAGAAAAAAAAACAAGGCGGAAGAAAAAGAGCGAAAACAAAAGCGAGGAGAAAGAAGAGGGAAACAAAAGAAAACAAAGAGGGTAAGAAGAGAAATATGAGGAAAAGAGAAAAAAATGAACAGAAGGAGGAGAGGAAGGAAAAAATCAGGAGGAGGAGGAGGATTTGGAGGAGGAGGAGGAGGAGGAGAAACAAAAGAAAAACGCAAGGCAAGGGAAAAAGGAATGACAGAGAGCGGGAAGAAAAAAATATGAAAAAAGAAGAAAAAAATAAAAAGAAGAGCCAGAGAAGACAAAGATAAATGCAGGAAGCGGAGGACTCGACAAGAAGAAGAGGAAGAGGAAGAGGAAGAGAAAAAGCAAGACGGTCCCGAGCGACTCAATTTTTGTAATGCAAACATCATCAAATTAGGTACACAGAGCGGCCGTTGAGAGCCACCGTCTGGGCCCTGGCTCTCGTCTATAGTGCCACGGCGCAGAGCCACACAGTTTCCTACAGAGCCACACTAGATACCCACCCATTTACAGAGCCATCCCGGGAGCCACATTCTTTACTACAGAGCCATAATATGAAGGATCCACATCACTAACAAGAGCCACATGCAACATTAAGAGCCACACGGTTTCCTACAGAGCCACACTAGATACCCACCCATTTACAGAGCCATCCCGGGAGCCACATTCTTTACTACAGAGCCATAATATGAAGGATCCACATCACTAACAAGAGCCACACGCAACATTAAGAGCCACGTACAACATTTCAGTCACACTATAGCCCTACATCCTACTTAGAGCCACGTTCCTAGCTACAGAGCCATAGAGCCACACTACAGTCACACTCTACTTCCCAGAGCCATATGATATTCTCGAGACAAATGCCAGCTCTCCAGGCAGACGCTTGAGCCACACTATATGGAACTAAACTAGAGCCACACCATATAGGACTAAACTAGAGCCACACTAGAGCCACACGCAGCTTTCCACACCCACATGCCATTCCACGGAGACATATTGCCTTCCTAAAACAGTTCATTAAGTAACACTCTCTCTCTCTCTCTCTCTCTCTCTCTCTCTCTCTCTCTCTCTCTCTCTCTCTCTCTCTCTCTCTCTCTCTCTCTTTCGGTTCTATGAGGAGAAGGGAGTGAAGGGAAGGGAAGGGGAGAGGAAAAGAAGGGAGTAGGGGGAAGGGAAGGGAGAGAGAGAAATGGAGTGAAGGGTAGGTGGGAGCCAGGGAGTGAGAGGAAGAGAAGGGAGAAATGGAGGGATGGGTAGGAGGGAGAGGCGGGAGTTATGGGAGTGAGGGGAAGGACAAGGAAGGGGAAAAACATGTATTCAACCTTGATAGAAAAAAAAAATGTTAGGGCAAGGACACAGAAAAATAATACCAATAACAATAGAAAAGTGATATCTTTTTAATTAAGAGGCAATTATAATCATTAACTACATGCCATCTACCCTAACTACCCCCCAACACCCTCAAACCCAATGCTCCTCCATAAAAAAAAGAGATTAGCAGGATCCATCATTACAACAAAAAAAAAATAAAGAACGCCTGCATGATTTTAATTACGTGAACCGTCTATTGAAATCAGGCTGGTGGAAAGCATGATTATTCTAATGCATATAATTGAACTCATGATGAATATTGTTTAAATTTTATGGCTGAAGGTGAAATTAGATCCCGGGACCCCCAAAAAGGTTGTAGATTGGAGTAGCAGTATCGGTGGACGAAGGGGAAATTAGACCCTCGTATATCTGGATCTCAGGAGCTGCAATGTGGAAGCCGAATGAAGGGGAGCAGGAGGAGAAAGTCAAGGAGGAGGAGGTGAAGGAGGAGAATGAGGATGAGCCCGAAAAGGAGGATAAGAATAAGGATGAGGATCAGGAGGAGGAAAAAGGAGGAGGTGGGTGAAGATGACTAGAAGGATAACGATGACAGACCAATTGAAGGAGAAGGAAGAGGAAAAGGAGGATGAGGATGAGTAAAATGATTAGGAGGAGGAGGAGGAGGAGGAGGAGGGGGAAGGGGAGAATGACTAAGATAACTATGACAGACCAATTAAGAGTTAGATGGAAGGGAACACGCGATGGCTAGACTGATGGGGCTAACAACGTGCCGTATCTTGTCGTGTACTATTGTAACGCCCTAACGTCCCCTGCTACTGCCCCCCCTCCCCCCCGCCCCCCTCGCCGCTCACACGCCCACGCCTCCGCCCGTCAGCCAAAGCCACCCGGTCACTGTGAGGCGAGCGACGCACCACAACAAATTTCGGAAATTCACTACCATTTCTGTAGGGCCTCGGGGACCGGCCGCTGTGATTTGTGGGGCCACACACCGCCGGGAATTTACTGCCTGGTACCGCATTATCGACACAGCCCCCCTCCCCCCTGCCCCCTTTCCATCCCCCCTGCCCGCCGCCACTCATCACGGAGCCCCGCTGGCCCCCGCCCTGCCCTCCAGCCTCGGGGACGGTCAACCTCTCGTCTTTGTTCTGGGTTATTGAGTCCCGCCGCGCCCGCCTACCCTCTGTGCCGCCAGGGCCGGGGCGTCTCCCCTGGGCTGCCCTAGCCCACGCCCCACCCGTGCCCCCGCGTCCTGCCACTCCATCACCTCTTGCCGCCCTGAGTAATCCCCCTCATCCAGCGGCCGCCGGCTGTCCCGCGCCGCGTCCTCAACAGCCCCTCGGCTCCCGCCTAACACCCGGGATTAGGCTGCCACTGTGACGTTCCTTCATCCATCGGCTTACCAGCGGCTCACGCCAGAAATTACGAGCTCATTCAGAGATTAAGATGCTATCAAAAATACCGTGAGATTCTGGAGAAACAGTTTTTCCATGTGATATTTAATATATATATATATATATATATATATATATATATGTATATATATATATATATATATATATATATATATATATATATATATATATATATATTACAGAACACATATTTATTCTTTTATGATCCCAGGTGTGCGGGAACAACCCCCAGCAGGCAATGCATGCCCACATGGGCCCTACCACCCCTCCGTCCTACGCCCTCACCTTTCACACCTTACAATTCACATCTAGTTCCTCTAAATATTTATTCTGATGTCATTTTTTTCGCATAATGTTAAATCCATCACAGCCTCCATTATACAGTGGAGTAAGAATTTTAAAATATTTCAGATTTGCAATATCCCGAGTGATTTGAAGATTATAAACGCGCACACACGCACGCACGCACGCACACACACACACACACACACACACACACACACACACACACACACACACACCACGGACCATGTGACATCCGCAGCGACCATTCACACCATCCGCGTCTTCATTCCAGTTGCCGCCGCCGCCGCCTGAGGAGCCCTTCACCGCCGCCCCGCAATGGCCGCAATGGCTCCCACGGCCGGTCAAGGGTGGCTCAAGCGGTCACCCTCCACGAGCCGCTGCACCCAATGACCGTGCCTCCCTCCTTCCCTTCCCCCCTTCCCTTCGCCTCGCTCCCACGGTAACCAGACCCATCCGACGCTCCAGCTTCCCGGAATACCGACACCTTTTTGCGAGTTTTCTTTCCCTTGATCCGGTTCGTCGTTGTTTGTGTACTTTTAAGATTGGCTGGACGAGGGAAGCAGCTTGGTCAGGGCGTAACTATAACGACAGGAACAGTAACAGATTATGGATGTGAAATAATAAACAAAAAAAGTGAAAAAAACGATATTAATGTGAAAAAGTATATCTCAGGTATCTATTTGAAGAGAACAACAATGAAAAGCACCGCATAAGTATAACGAACAAACTTTACAGGAGGAGATTGAACCCCCCCCAAAAAAATAATGTAACGCGTGGAAGTTTTCCGACACCTTCACGCAAAGGAAAAAAAAAGAGAAAAAAAGAAATGTTATCGCTTCGCTGCCAATCAATCCAATTCGCTTCATTATTTTTCCAATTTCATTTGATTTTCCATTCGCGCATTTTTCCCCGTCACGTCCAATGCAATAACATTAATCATCGACTGCACGCGAGCATTAAAAAGCCGGTTTGAGAGACGTGTCTTGACAGTGAGAGGAACAGGTATGGTAGCGGTGTAGTGCACACACACACACACACACACACACACACACCTACCCCTTACACACACCCTCTCATACATCTCCCCCACATGCAAGCCTCCCCTTCTCCTCCTCCTCTACTCCTACTCTTCCTACTACAATCACTTCTCCAATCCTATACCTGTTCCTACTCATCCTCCACTTTTCTCTCCTCCCCCTTCTCCTCCCTCTCCACTAACACCCTCCATTAAAACACTACAAACGCACAGGTTATAGGATCCACTTCGATGTTTAGGAAGGGAATCTCCGTAAATCGCACCTATAACCCCTTTACGAGTCCAACCCTAGAGGCCACGCAGGTCACTACAGGCCAGGCGAAAGACACAAGCCTACAGGACGCCGTGGGCTGCTCTAAGACGCTTCTGTAGCCTCTGAACACGCCTTAAATCCCGCTTGACTGAGGCACATCGCAGCTGTCACGTGTAATCCCATTGAATCCATTAAATCCAGAAGCTCCTGCCAGTTACCTCTCTCTCTCTCTCGCTCTCGCTCTCTCTCTCTCTCTCTCTCTCTCTCTCTCTCCCTTCCCTTCCCCAGAGCCGGATTTGTGCCTGCAATCGTTTCCTGAGATTTAATATTGCGAGGCCCCAGGCGGGATTACTCCGGGAGCCGCGCCAGACATTGAAGGCATCAGTTTGAAATGGCGTGGAAATGTAATAAAAAAAAAGGGTTGGAAGTCGTCGGGCGTCGCAGCATAAATCAGTGTCACGAAAAGATTGGCAACGCGATTATTGATCAACATTTGGATTAAAGTGCAAGTGAGAATTGGCGGGCTCTCTGAATCTTATATTTTTATCTATCTATCTATCTATCTATTTATCGAAGAAAATGTGGACTCTCTATCTCAATTTTTTTATCTATTAACCTATTCTTGTATCTACCTACCGGTCTATCTATTTATCTATCTTCTGTTTTTCTGACTTTCTTTAAATCTATCTGTCTATCTATATATTCTCTCTCTCTCTCTCTCTCTCTCTCTCTCTCTCTCTCTCTCTCTCTCTCTCTCTCTCTCTCTCTCTCTCTCTCTCTCTCTCTCTCTCTCTCTCTCTCTCTCTCTCTCTCTCTCTCTCTCTCTCAATAACAAACACAAGCCTTGACCGTCAGACTCAGGCGCAACAAAACTTAGCAGACAGGTCTCGAGGTGAGGTCTAAATATTCGCGAACTTCCGGCCGTGTTTCAGAACAAACTTCAAACTTACTTCGGAAAGGTTGGGCACTTTAAATATTAAGTGGCAGGTCAGAGCGAGTGGTGACCTCACTTGGCGACCTGATGAACCAGAAGAAAATGCTGTTTCTTTCTTTATTTTTTTTTTTAGTGTGTCTTCATCTCTCTCCACGCACACAAACTTAGTCTGACTACACTTAAAAACAAATAATACTCAATAAACCTCTAAACAACGCTACATAATTACACAAGAGATAAGATACAGCATTGTGGCTTCCTGAATGCATTATCTATCAATCTATTTATCTAAGAATACAAAAACAAAACAGTAGATTGCCCCTAACGCGACGGTGGTGGCGGCGGCAACACTCGGCTACTGGGTCAGAGCGGTCCGTGGGTGCAGCTTGGGCCACTAGAGCAAGCATATGGGACACCAGCACCTCTGCCCTACAGCCGCTGCATCACCGTAGAACAACACGAGCCCCACCTTGCCTCTGGTCTCCACTTCCTTACACATACGCCCCCCCCCCCGCCCCCCCACACACACAGGGTCACCGGTGGGCACATTGGCAGCTGCCCCGCCAACCCCACGCCGCAGCGCTGACCCATAACATTCACGCAATCATTGGGTTGTGAAGATAAAAGAGCAGCGGTCCAGGCCGTCGCAGGAAACCAATTAGAGTTTGCTGGCGCGCGCACCTCAAAGGGAACTATTTAATATACGGTTGAGGTCCATGACGGCGGCGAGGGAAGCACCATAGCGGCGTTACTCCAACACTAGAGCCGCAGCAATCGCCTTTACCGCCGCCCACGCACCCCCGCACCGCCCTTCCTCCCGCCGCCCCAATATATGCATGCAGCGGCACGTCCCACGGGAACACACACTCATCAACAATCAATCAATGAAATTACCACTTCGATTGCAGTATTATTCCTTACCAATATGAAGACCAGACACACGGAGGAGCACCCGCAACACAACACCAGCACCACCTCTGTAAGCACCACCACGAAGCAGCACCACCACCACCAGCAGGACTCCCGGAACCACTTACTCTCCCGCAGCCCAGGAAATTACTGCATGTTAATGGTGCCTCCTGAACCACACTACTTATGTATACTGCCTGCGGGCCATGTTAACTAGGCCCTGCATGCTCGCGATCCCGGAGTGTGCGCGACGCCGCCAGACTTGTGCCTTGCCTGCCTCACTGCCTGTCCGCCCGTCCGTGTGTGTGTGTGTGTGTGTGTGTGTGTGTGTGTGTGTGTGTGTGTGTGTGTGTGTGTGTGTGTGTGTCTGGGTGTAGTTGTTCGTGTGTGTGTGTGTGTGTGTGTCCGTGATTGTCTCTCTCTCTCTGTCTGGCTTGCTTGTGTCTATCTTGCATTATCTTCCCCGCGCATGTCGCTGTCTGTAAGTTTGTACGTCTCCGTGTGTATGTAAATTCTGTCTGTGCTTGTTTATCTGTTTATCTGTATGTCTGTATGTCTTCCTTTATCAAAACAATGCGTCAGAAGTACGTAAGTGTGGTGTTGGATAAAAGAAAACTCAAGATTACGAAACACTAACTTAAAAGTGCAGCTTATTACTTACGATAGGAGAAGAGGTAGAGGAATTAGTGGTGGTGGTGGTAGTGGTGAAGGAGGATGAAGGGGTTGAAGGAGGAAGTGTGAGGAGCAGCGGAGTTGGTGCATGTGTAACGGAGACTAGTGGCGATGAAACAAGGTGAAGGTGGAGGCGGGCGATGGAGCTGAAAGGATGTATAGCAAAGACAAGGCGAGGGAGACACACAACAAGAGAACAGGGATAGTAGTAACAGCAGTAGTAGTAGTAGTAGTAATAGTAGTAGTTGTAGTGATACCGGGTTGGAGTGTCTGAAGAGAGTGAACAAAGACTAAGAGAGATGAAGAGGGACGGAAATGAGAGCGGAGTACGCAGGTGTATTAGTATATCGTAGTAACAGTAATAGTAATAGTTGCTGTAGGTGGACATGACAGTTGCTTGAAGTGTCTGAAGAGCGAGAACAAAGAGGTGACGACAGAGACAAAGATCGAGAGAGAGGAAGAGACAGAGACAGAGAGACGTGGGGCTTATTAAGTATGTCTATATGTGAAAGTCTGTGCCTGTCTCAGCGGATGTGTCGGGACGCTATCTGCATCGTCGGGGGGCTACAGTGTATACGTGAGGGGGAATTACCCAGTGACAGCGACTTATTTTCCATCGCGGTGCAGATCCCAAGGTAATGTTGGGTGCTCACACTCGCGCGCTGGTAGGAATTAAAAGGCTCAGACGCGGGGAATCTCAGACCGATTCTAATGTTCCTGCAAGACGACGGAGAAGAAGAGGAGGCAACGGGGAGAAGGGGGAGAACAAGAAGGGAAGAAAAAAAAGGTGTCTAAATGCTTTCCCAGTCCCTCCCATTGCCTTGTTTAATTATCTAGTTTTTAATTGAGTGATACGACGAGTTAATAGCGTTTTGCATGATACGATAGGGAAGATCAGGTTTCATTATATTCATAGATCTTCATTTGACGACATTTAAGCATCTTGAGCTAAGCAACACGAAAAAAAATAAGACTGGAATAAGATAAAAAGATTGCGGAGGGAGATGAGAGGGAGGGAGGGAGAAAGCAAGGGGAAAGGGAGGGATTAAAGGGAGCATACGGTAACCACTCCCAAACACCTTTCACTTCTATTACTACAAGGGAGCTTTTTTTATTAACTACCGACAGCCCAAGATTCAACCAGCCACGGGGACATTGGGAGGAAGGCGGTCTATACTTGCACTTCGGGGTATATTTCAGCTCTTCGTGAAACCTCTACACTGTTAATTAACAAGAACACCACACTGGAAGTAATGCGCTCAGGGTAATACATCGAAGTGTTGCTCCTAGACACAAGCATTCAATAAGCGCTGAGTCAATACCACTTACGCGACCGAATTCAGAGCAAACTACTTGAAACCGGCCTCATGAATTGCGGTATTATGTTCTCTCTCTCTCTCTCTCTCTCTCTCTCTCTCTCTCTCTCTCTCTCTCTCTCTCTCTCTCTCTCTCTCCGGTAAGTAGTCTTGCATCTAATTAACATCTCCTTCCCCTGTCCTCATTTTTTTTCTCTTCCTATTCCTTTCTTTTTTCTCTTTCTCTCGTACCTTCCCCTTCTTCGTCCCTCACAGCTATTTTCTACCTGCTTCGTCGCCTCCCTTTTACAAGCTACACGCATACGCACACTCACACTCACACACACACACACACACACACACACACACACACACACTCAACACTCATGTCACACACTTTTTTCCTTCTCTTCCTTCCAGCCACGTTCAAATTAATAAGACAAGAAAAAAAAAAAGATGTAATGTTAGGTTCTGCGTACGTCTTGCTGGTTAGTAGGTGAGAATGGGTTTAATTAGCAATATGATAAGAGGGGTGACTTTTTTTGTTTTTAGGAATGAGGAAACGAGACCAATGGCTTAAAAGAAGAAAAAAAGACGAAAAAAAACAAGCACTGGCAACACACGTCCTGGAATATGGTGAGGGAGAGAATTACCATGTGTGTGTGTGTGTGTGTGTGTGTGTGTGTGTGTGTGTGTGTGTGTGTGTACGCTCGTTAGCTCTCCCTACATGTCCTGGCTCCCTCTCTCCCTCCTACACACGCTCTCTCTCTCTCTCTCTCTCTCTCTCTCTCTCTCTCTCTCTCTCTCTCTCTCTCTCTCTCTCTCTCTCTCTCTCTCTCCTACTGTATTGTTTTCTCTTCCTCTTCCCTTAAACTCATCGTATAGTTGAAGGTCAATGTCGAAACAGGACTCAACCACAGACTCAGAGCACAGACAAAAGAAAAAAACCCGGCCTCCTCCTTCTCTTCCTCCTCCTCTTCCCCTTCTCGCGCTCAATTTGGCCCTAAAACTGTTGCCAGCGGGTGTATGTATGCGTCGAGGGGAGGAAGAGAACCGGGAAGAGGAGGAGGAAGAGGAAGGGGAAGGGGGAGAGGGAAGGGAGGCCACACCCACACACACACCTCTGTATTATTACTATTCCATGACCTTTACCAACCAAGCCCTTCCCCTTCCTTCCACTTGTCTTTCTTCCCCTACTGACCCTCACTTATTTGAGAATCCCTAAAGCACACACACACACACATAGACATACCCTTTGAAATACGGAAGGAGGGAGAGGAGTGGGAGGTAAGAGGTCTGAAAAAGAAACTAGATAGAAAGAGGAAATAGATAAACACAGGAACTGAATTAGAGAAGGGGAGTTAGGGAGGAAAGGAAAAATAAAGCGGGGTGGGGAATGAGAGAGAGAAATGAATGGAAGAAGGGGAAGGAAATAAGAAAGGGGACAGTGGAGGGAAATGGGAGGGATAAGTGGAAGGGAAATGGAGGGACGAAGGGGATACGGTAGAGGGTAGCGGAAGGAGATGGAAGGGCGGGAGAAAGGGAAGAGAAAGGAGAGGAAAAGACTGGAATAAAATGAGATTGCAGAGGGAGATGAGAAGAAGGGAGAAGGCAAGAAGGGAAAGAAAGGGAGGAAATAGGGAAAGGAAAGGAAAGGAGAGCCACTCCCAAACACTCACACAACTTCCATTACTACAAGGAATTAAAAAAAAAGACTGGAATGAAATAAAAAAAAAAGATTGCGGAGGGAGATGAGAAGAAGGGGAAAGGAAGGGAATGAAAAGGGGAAGAAAGGAAAGCCACTCAAAGAAAAAAAAGGAGCCAAGTAGAAGATAGGGGTAAAAATATGGAAGGAATAAAGTGAAGAAAAGGAGAAGATGGGAGGAAGAGAGAAAACAAGGAGGAAAGGGAGGGAAGAAGGGAGGAAAGGAAAGCCAATCAAAGAAAAAAGGAGGCAAGTAGAAGGTAACAGTTAAAAGATGAAAGGAATAAAGTGAAGAAAAGGAGAAGATGGGAGGAGGAAGGGAGAAAACAAGGAGGAAAGGGAGGGAAGAAGGGAGGAAAGGAAAGCCACTCAAAGAAAAAAAGAGGCAAGTAAGAAGATGGAAGGAATACAGTGAAGAAAAGGAGAAGATGGGAGGAAGGAAGAAAACAAAGAGGAAAGGGAGGGAATAAAAAGGGGAAGAGAGAAAAGCCCCTCCCAAACACCCACACTATTACTTCCATTACCACGAAAAAAAAAGGAGCCAAGTATTTCCACGCACGAAAGTTGGAATAACGGTGAGTCTTGTTTTATATTCCCTCCGTCGCGCCGCTCCCCGCTGTCCTCATTACATATTCACGCCTAAATTAACGGGGCAAGTTACTAAAAACAATAAACTGCCCTCTTCGTTATGCTTTCTGAGCGCTTTAACCCTTCTTTTTTAATTATTCCGGTCCTCCAGAGACCCCCCAAAACCCACTCTCGTACCACCTCCTCCTCCTCCACCTCCTCCTCTTCGTCCCCGCCTCACCCACTCCCTTACACACACACACACACACACACACACACACACACACACACACACACACCGTCCTGCTCTACTGCCATAAATATTTCAGGGTACCGACTAAGTTTGTGTAATCCAGAAGAGTTACTATTTTCTCCCTTTTCTCTCTCTCTCTCTCTCTCTCTCTCTCTCTCTCTCTCTCTCTCTCTCTCTCTCGCCTCCGTCTCACAACCACCTCCACCACCATCCCCTCATCGCATTCCCACAAGGCCCGTTTCTATCTCTCGTTCTCCCCCCCCCTCCCCTTTCGTTCATTCCGCTAACTAGGAGGAGGAGTAAAAGAAGGAGATAAAAAAAGCGTGTACGTAAAACTCCTCCTCAGTACAAGCCGCCGTATTGCATTAGCGATTCAAATTATTATTCCTCATCACCTCGACACTTGCAACAACCTGACTCCGAGACACCACAGGAGGAGGGAGGGAAGGGATATGCAGGTATGTGTGTGTGTGTGTGTGTGTGTGTGTGTGTGTGTGTGTGTGTGTGTGTGTGTGTGTGTGTGTGTGTGTATGGCGGGGGAAAGTCTTTATAACCCTTAAAAACAGTGCTACCAAGATTACATTTGGTATCATTGCGCATTCGTACGCATCACCCCAATTTGTACTTACGTCAGGGATAGAAAAAAAAAACGACTAGAGGAATGAAACGAAAGTTGAAAAATAAAAATCATATTGAAGCTCAACATTTCAGTTTTATTTTTATTTTTCATGTAAACTCTACATTATTTTTTCTAACAAGAGTATTTAAAGGAAAGGTGCATGCATATTGGTGAACATACTTAACTACCTAAACTAATCACAAAAGAAAAGAGGAGATATAAAGGGACCATCAACGTAAAAAAAAAATAAAAACACAAAAAACACACAAAAAAACGAGAATATAAGCACCCACCAAACAAAAAAAACACACACCGCCGTGATCGAACACTTTCCCGAGGCGTTAGCAAAACAACAACAACACAGCGCTCCCCTAACACACACTCCCCTCGCTGAAAGACCTGACATGGCTCTCCCTAAACCACTCCCCACCAGTCCCCCTCCACTCCCCTCCAGCAACCCCCTTCCTAACCCTCCCAACTACCCACTCAATCCCACCAACCCACACACCTACTCGCCCACCTCACTTCCACCCATCCATTCCCCTTCACCCCATCCCATTCCCTCACCCACCTACCCACCTCCACCCAATCCTCCAACCCATCTACCTACCCACCAAAACATCACCCTTCCACTCACCCTCCCATCCTAACACCAACCTCCTCACCCACTCACCCTGCCACCCTTCCCCTTACTCACCCTTCCTCCCAAAGATGTGAGCGCTAAAAAAATACAGTTCTATATGTGTCGAAGTGAAAGAGCAGCTAAACGCAAGAGTCGAGGCGCGCCCCGCACAAAAAGGGCTTTAAAGTGAGTGACAGAGAAACACCTTGCGGGTTCACATAGCTTAAGAGGGGAAGGAGGGAAGGGGGATGGGGGGTGGGGAGGAAGAGGGGAGAGATACGGATGGGAGGACTTTGAGAGATGGAGGGAGGGAGAGGAAGAGTGAGAGAGAATGGCAACGGGTGATGGAGAGAGGGGAGGGACTTTGAGAGAGTGGAAGGGAGGGATGGAGAGAGGGTGAGAGACAGGGAGGGAGAGAGGCAACGGGAAAGGGAAAAACCTTGAAAACAGAGAGTAGAGGGAGAGAGAGAGAGAGAAAGAGAGAGGGCACAACAGCAACAGCCAAACAGCAAGCACTACTAACGCTCTTCCTCTTCCTCCTCCTCCTGTTTCCTCTCCTCTCCTCTCCTCTCTCGCACTCACTCACACACACACACACTCACACCTGAAATACTGCATAATTATCAACAAACAGACTAGTAATAAAAAGATAAATGTAATGGCGGATAATTATAATATTTTTGGACCATTTACGGGGCGTATTTCAATTGGTGAGTGCTTTAAGCCGGTTTTATGATCCAATTTTCTGAGACATTAAATCTTCGGTACACGCGGTGGCAGCAGAGGTCGGACGCTGCAGGAGGAGGCGAGGGGGGAGAGGGGGGAGAATGGGGGGAGGGATGGTTCAGCAGGACCAGTCAGCAGGGGGTCAATATTGCCAAGGGTACCAGACAGAGGGGTTCATTAACAGATAAGAAGGTGGTTTGCGTATGTGTATAAGATTTCTAGAGGAGGGAAAGGCGGAAGTGGGGAGTAGGTTCAGAAGGAAGAGTCAGAAAGAGGGTCAGTATAGTTAAGGTTAGCAGGCACATGGGTTGAGGGTCAGTATAGTTAAGGTTAGCAGGCACATGGGTTGAGGGTCAGTATAGTTAAGGTTAGCAGGCACATGGGTTGAGGGTCAGCATAGTTAAGGTTAGCAGGCACATGGGTTGAGGGTCAGCATAGTTAAGGTTAGCAGGCACATGGGTTGAGGGTCAGTATAGTTAAGGTTAGCAGGCACATGGGTTAAGAAAAAGATGGCGTGTCGGTTTATATACAAGATTTCTATAGTTAAGTGTTATTGTGGATATATATGCGCCTCGCCTTCCTGTCCTTCCTTCCTTCTCCTCCTCCTCTACATTCCTCGTTTTCTTCCTCCTCCTCCTCACTCCTCTTACTCCCTCACCCCCTAAGACCCTCCCCCTCTTACCCAACTCCATACTCCCTCTCCCCCCACGCCCTCCGCTGAGACATTAAGGGTGGTATGTGACTCTGAATATATTACGACGACACCCACTTTATCCAATATTTGCCCGTGTGACAGCAGGGCGTTAGCCTGTGTACACGATCATAATGACGGCCACGGCAAACACTCGCTTTACTTGTGTGTGTCCTTCGCCTCCGCCTTCACCTCCTCCGCCGCCTCCGTCGTTGCCTTCGTCGCCGCCGCTGTTATGGTCATGGGGAGCTTTTGGGACCGTTTCCGTTTATGATTTTTTAACGTGTGTGTGTGTGTGTGTGTGTGTGTGTGTGTGTGTGTGTGTGTGTGTGTTAGTGTGCTTGTGTATGTGTGAGTGCAGGGAAATGGTTGTGCGTGTGGGGGAGAGGGGGGGGAAGATGGGAATGGGAAGTGGGTGGTGGGATAGTTGTGTTTGTGTGTGTGTATGTGTGTGTGTGTGTGTGTGTGTGTGTGTGTGTGTGTGTGTATGTGTGTGTGTGTGTGTGTGTGTGTGTGTGTGTGTGTGCGTAGTCATGAGCCTCAATGCAGAATTCCGCGGGAAAACAAAGGTATGGTAGTATAATGGCGGCAACTGCGCACACACACACACACACACACACACACACACATATTGCGCAACATTATTGAGAGCGACATTATTCACCTTCTCCTCCTCCTCCTCCCGGTCATGTCTTCGGCAAGTGGTCTGCGCAAACAATATTAAGTTCAAAGGTTTCAGAGTCAAGTCATTTATCTTAGAGTGAACAAAAGGAGAGACGCGACAAGGGGAATATATTTGACAAAGTTTATGGTTTTTATTTCCATCTCATTTACTGTTTGGTTTTCCTTCCTTCCGTTCCTGCGTATGGATCCACAAACACACAAACGCACACACCACGTACTACCTATCAGCCGGTAAGGACGAACACCAACCGATAACATAATCACTTTACGAACATTATATTATTCGTTTTCCTCATCTATACATTTTACTTCTTTTCCTTCCTTAGTATATTTTCAAAGTGGACTACAATCACCACTTCCCGCTCATCTATGTGCTTTCCAGACTCAATATCACCTTTTTTCTTTCATCTCTCTGCTTTCCTTTCCTTTCTCTCGTGACCTAACATGGGCGTAAGTATCTCGTAGAGGCGGGGAGCCGAGCTACGCCGCGCACGTGTCCATGGCTGAGGTGACACAGTGTTGGGTGTCCGGAGGTGTTTGCTCTCCACACACGAGCGGAAGCCAACCTGTGCCCCCTTCAAGGCCCCGAGCACGCCACGCCCTTGACACACACACACACACACACACACACACACACACACACACACACACACACACACAGATGACCTACTACTGCGTCTCTGACTTCACCTTCGCTATTTTTTCCAGGTAAACCGACATAAAATAAAACTTTTTTTTTTTCAAAGCAAAACGGTCTATCCCTCTACATCTGTGACCTTACAGAACAATACTCAGACGTAATAAACCTTTTTTTTTACAATTATGTTTTTTTTTTATCTGGTAATATCATTGTGACCTTCCGATTCAATAAGATTTAAACCAGAAAAAAACTATATTTACTTTTCTTCAAACTTGTTGGCTTCAGCATTTTAACTTTTGTGGCATTTCAGAATAGTTGAAGGCAGACCAGACAAAACAGCTTTTTCTTTCTTTTCTCCGTTAAGTGCGTCCTGCAGTATAGATTAAGTTAGAAGAGTCCGACGAAAGTAATTGGAATACAAATAAAACTTTGCAAAACTATCCATCCTTTTAAAAGAGAGAGCAATAAACTAAATGAAACCGTATGGAGTATTTCCTAAGACTTAACTGAAACACAGAAAGTCATGCGTAAAAAAAATAAAGAATAAATAAAGTATTATGGCACAATACTGTACTTCTTATTATTCTTTTAACTAAACCCTAACAGCTTGCACAATTTGATCACCTCTAGCATTGAATAACTTACCCACTGCAACAAAACACGATACTAACAACAACAAAAATTGTAAACCCATTTTAAAACTGACAAAAATTGAAACTCACTAAAACCACATATCGCCTAAACCTAAATGCCGGAGCAAAGAAACCACTACTCCAAAAAACCTAAAATGCTGATAAAGTGTAGCCAGACAAAAGTGTAGATCCTTACAACAAATAAAGTGTAACCAAATAGTGTAACAAAGTGTAACAAATAAAGTGTGACGAAACAAAAGTCCTGATCCTCGCAACATTACACGGCCAGACAGTCACGCTACCCTGCCCTAAGACCCTCCACCCCCTGTTGCTGTTGCGCCTTCCCCTGGCGGTCTAGACTGTCCCGCTGCGGAGTAAAGAGGAGTGCCATGGCGGTGAAGGAGGCGATACTGACGCGGCACCGAAGGGAGTATCGTGTGGCACTGTTTAGGCACCACAAACGGCTCCCCGATGCCACCACTCCGCTTCCTGTCACCCCTCCCTTGCCTTCCCTTCCCTTGCCGCCCGCCAGACAGCCAGACAGGTCGCCAGCACGCCTTCCAATACTACCAACGTCTCTCCCTCTCCCTCTCTCTCTCTCTCTCTCTCTCTCTCTCTCTCTCTCTCTCTCTCTGTACCTGTCTCGTTCCCTCAGCTCCCGAAATTAACGCCCTCTCTCCTAATAGCTGTTAAGGAAACATAACAATATTTAAGGGGAGGCTAAATATATTATGGAGTGCGCGTACTAAAAAAGGAAATATTGAGCGTGGCGGAGCGTGTGAAAGAGAGAGAAAGAGAGTAAGGAGAGTTATGAGGGGATATTTGTTGATGAGAGTAAGGGCAAAAAGGTAAAGGGAGAGAAGGGAGGAGGAGGAGGAGTGTGGGAAGGGAGAATGAGGGAGGGAAAGGAAAGGGAAGGGAGAGTAGGAAAGGAATAGCAAGTTGAGGGAAAGGGACGGGGAACAGAGAGGAAAAGAGAAATGAAGGAAAGGAGAGAAAGAGAAGGTAAGGGGGTGAAAAAGTGAAGGAAGGGAAAGGAAAGGTAGGGGGAATGAACAGATGAGAAGGGGAACAAAGGAGTAGAAGGAAGGAGAGAAAGAAAGTGGGGAAAGACATGCTTATAATCTTTTGGGGAGAGGGAAAAAGAGGAAGGAAAAAAAGGAAGAGGGAAGGGGAAGGAAAGGGAGAGTAAATAAAATGAACAGATGTGTATAGCAGAGAAAAAAAGAAAGTAACATAAATACTTGTGGGGAGAAGGAAGAGAAAGGAAGGGGAAGGAAGGGAAAGTGAAGGGAGTAAATCCAGGAAACGGCGAGGCAAGTCAGAAGGAGAGAAATGAGGAAGTGAGAGAAAGGGAGGGCAGAAAGAGGGGAGTGAGGAAGTGAGTGAGTGAGTGAGTGAGCGAGTGAGTGATGAAGAGAAAGGGGATGTTGCGGTGACTGGGAGCAGGAGGGGAGTATAAATATATGGCATAAGTAAAGACAGGTGATGGATGAAGGGGGGGAGGAGAAGTGAGAGGGGGAAGGGAGGAAGAGAGGGCGAGAGGGAGGGAGGGAGGAAAGGGAGAGTGAAAAGGGTTGTTGTAGCGTGTCGGGGTTGGAAAGATCAGTCAGGCATGCGAGCAATAAACACGACAACGAGTGCAACAACGAACATTCTTTACCTGCCACCCACCCCACCTGGACGTTAAAAAAAAAGTACTTCAACCCTGCACCTTCTTCCCTATATATACAGTCCTCCCTCCCTTCCGTCCCGACCTACCTAACTAACTGACTGACTAACTAACTTCATGAGGAGGGTATCAAGACGCCTCTCCTTCCGAATTTGACCTCTCTTTTGGCCACTTTTCTAAACTCTTTTTTTATATGGAGGCAGTGATTAGCGGGATTTTTTTTCTCATTATTTTTTTTTTTTTTGGCCTTTGAGCTGCTTCCTTTGCTGTGAAAAAAAAAGACTAACTGACTGACTGACTGACTGACTATTTACTTCATTGCATACCTATCTCCTTCCCTTCCTCGTCTACTACTTCATTTTCTACCAACCATCTACCTAATTTTCCTATAACTTGTCCTCCTCCTCCCTACCTTCCTCTTTTATCGCCTCTTCCTCCTCCTCCTCCTCCTCCTTCTCCTCCTCTTCCTCTTCCTCACCCTCGCATTACACAGTCCCCAACTTACCGAAAAAAAAAGTTGCTATAAAAAGTATTCCCCCGCGCAACTACCTTGAAATATGCGCCCCAGACACGTAGCCAATCAACAGGTATGGTGGTCTCTTTCCGCCTCACCTGCACTCACTTTCACTCACTCACCTTCACTCACTTTCGCTCACTCACTCACTCACTCACTCACCTTCATTCCATAGTGGTGAAAGAATGTGTAGTCAATGAAATAACGAGTAAACGAAGTATGTAATAAAAAAACACTATTATGGCCACTAACAAAACACTATCCTCCTCCTCATCATCATCATCAAGAGGAAGGCGTGGCAGGCAAGTTAAGGTCAGCGTCCCTACATAAATCAATAGTCATGTGTGTGTGTGTGTGTGTGTGTGTGTGTGTGTGTGTGTGTGTGTGTGTGTGTGTGTGTGTGTGTGTGTGTGTGTGTGTGTGTGTGTGTGTGTGTGTGTGTGTGTGTGTGTGTGTGTGTGTGTGTGTGTGTGTGTGTGTGTGTGTGCTCAACCCCCTTCCCTAAAAAAAAAAAATCCTCAGACATCCATTTTTTTAACTATTTGCAACATTTTAAAGCACTATTTCTCTCTCTCTCTCTCTCTCTCTCTCTCTCTCTCTCATCGCCACTATTTGCTCTCTCTCTCTCTCGTCCTCACATTCCCCGTAGTTCTCTTTTAATCCCTGCCTGATTCCACCCTTCTCCTTTACATGCAGTTTAATCTCCTATCGCTAGTTTTATATTTCTCTCTCTCTCTCTCTCTCTCTCTCTCTCTCTCTCTCTCTCTCTCTCTCTCTCTCTCGTCAGTAATCCTCTATATATAACTTAAATGAAGGAACAAGATGAAAAAACTAAGAAATGATGCACGAAAATCCAAAATACTTTCGTTAGTTTCGCCGGACACTATCATCCAGAGGGCAGCACCTGCAACCCTTACGCCGGGAATCCAACGTGGGCCAGACTCTCATCCGTGCCTTCATCCACCTATCACGGCTCTTACTCTGCAGGGGACGTGCTTTAGAGGATCATACTCTCATTTCCCTCTCCTTCTCCCTCTCCCTCTCTCTCTCTCTCTCTCTCTCTCTCTCTCTCTCCTATCGCCCTATGACACACTAAACCTACTTTCTTTCCCTCAGCGAAATATTAACGCTTAACAGGAGCCACACACACACACACACACACACATACACACACACACAATGAAGGGAAGGGCAAGAGGAGTGAGAAGAGGGAATAGTGTGTTGGTAGGATTTAATAGCTAGAGCGAGGAGAGAAAAGAGAGAGAAAGGAGAGAGAGAAAGAACAAGGAGAGGAGGGGAAAAGTGGAAAGCGTTTGTGTGTATAGAGAGAATTTTTAATAGAAGAGTGAGGATGCTGTGTATGTATATATGAAGGGAGGTGTGTGTGTGTGTGTGTGTGTGTGTGTGTGTGTGTGTGTGTGTGTGTGTGTGTGTGCTTGGAGGGCTGCTGGGGTGAGGTGAAAGGCTGAAATGTGGGGTGAAAGTACGTGAGCTGTTCCCTTAAGAGGTTTCCGAGTGAGAAGGAAAAGGGAAAAAAAGGGAACCATGAAGAAGCTGCAGTGGTAAACATATGAGAGGTTGGTGAGAAGGGTTGATGAAAGGTTGAATGGTTGAGCGTTGTAGCCATGAGGGTTGAAGGGGGATTGGAATTAGGGTACGTGGTAGAAGGTTGAAGGGGGAGGGAGATATTGCTAAAGAAGGCTAAGCAGTGAGGGATGGAAAAAGAAGAAGCAGAACATGAAGAGGTAATTGGTAGAGAAAGGTCAGGGGTTGAAGAGGGGAAGTTGTCCAGCGGATAAAGGATCGAGAGGTTGGATGATGAGGTTACGTTGAGGTTAGGGAAGGCAGCCAACAAAAGGTAAATACAGTAATAAGACAAGTATTATACGCGAATTGGAGAGAGTTGGAGGCATAATTTGAGCTGAAGGTAGTAAGGAGAGGGGGGTATTGACGGAAGGAGGAGGAGGGAGGAAGTTGTATGACAAGTACAATACGCGAATTGGAGAGAGTTGGAGGCATAATTTGAGCTGAAGGTAGTAAGGAGAGGGGGGTATTGACGGAAGGAGGAGGAGGGAGGAAGGGGTAGTGAGAGAGAGAAAGCGGTTGAAGTAGTTAAAGGGTAGTGTAGGAAGTAAGCGGTGTTGATGGGTGGTGATGGCTGGCGTGCTGGTAATGGCAGGGTGATGAAGGGTGCGTGTGAGTGGTGACGCCCGCCGTGACCAGGACAGAAGTTTGTTCACGAAAAAAAAAAAAGAGAAAAAAGAAAAGTGAGAAAAACGAAAGCAATGAAGGCCGCTAAGTGAGGTGCAACGTCTTTGGTATTGTGGTAATGATGGTGGTGGTGGCGATGATGGTGATGTACAACCACCACCACCATCACCATCAATACGTCACCACCAACACTAACATCACAATCACCAACAACACCATCACTTCTTTTTACTCCTTCCACAAACACCACCACCACCACTATCACCACCATCACCATCGCCACTCCATTACCAGCGTTCACATTAGCCATCAACAACCCACTGACCAACACACACACACACACACACACACACACACACACACACACACACACACACAATCAACGTAAAAACAGGAATACACTCCAGAACCCGCTTATTTGCAAACATTAAGACCATTTGTGTGTGTGTGTGTGTGTGTGTGTGTGTGTGTGTGTGTGTGTGTACAAGAATGCGTGCATGTAATATTTCTACGAACACACAAACACACTCATACACACTCAAACACACACAAAATAACACATAAATATACACAAATAAAGCAGAAAAATTCGTTACAGTAGTTTACCAGACACCACCACCACCATCACCAACACCACCATCACCACCACCATCATTACCATAGGCACCACCACCACCACCACCACCGCCCAGACGACCCCACCCACCACCAAATGCCTCGCCTATAACTTTCTCCGAGGCTGTTCAATTCTTCATCGGGGCCTAAACACAGTAATCTCGCCTCGCCCAGCCTTCACACTGCCCTCACGCCATCACACTAAAGGCCGCCGCTACCCACACGCTTACGGCATATTCCCACAATTCCCCGGTCTCCTGCACACCGCTTAAGGGCACGGGTGTTTATTTTATCCCGGACGTAGGATTGTAAAAACGTATTCTTACGCACCTGAACTTTAGTGAATAATGAAAGAGGATTTGCTGCATCAGTTCTTTCACTTCAATAGGGTCTAGAAAGGGTATTTGTTGAGGTGAGATATACACATACATAAATACTTACATGCATAAATACATACATACATACACTCATACATAGACACTTTCCTACCTCTTACCAACTTCCGCTTAGCAAATAAACTATTCAAACCTTCATTAGTCAACACACACGCAGCAAAAAAAGGGGAAAAAAATATCGAAGCACACACACACACACACACACACACACACACACACACACACACACACACACACACACACACACACACACACACACACAAACACACACACAACGCTTAATTCTTCTTCGACACACGACGTTATAAGGACATAAAAAATAAAAAAAACTTACTAGACTGGAGTGAATAAACGACGAATATGTGTGTGTGTGTGTGTGTGTGTGTGTGTGTGTGTGTGTGTGTGTGTGTGTGTGTGTGTGTGTGTGTGTGTGTGTGTGTGTGTGTGTGTGTGTGTGTGTGTGTTCGTCGTAGCTACCTTGTAATTACCTTAATGTACTTTTGAAACTACATGGAAAACTAGCGTACCAGTGTGTGTGTGTGTGTGTGTTATTACTAGCAATATTTACCAGCTTACCTTTGCGGATGCGTGTGCTAGATGGGACACACACACACACACACTCGACACACATACACTAATGGAATGTATGAAAGGGGGGCAGAACAAAACATTAAAAAAAGGAGGTTTTCCATTAAATTAGATGAGAGCCACGCAAGTTAGTATGTGTGAGAGAGAGAGAGAGAGAGAGAGAGAGAGAGATCCAATTGCTTCTTCTTCTTTCCCCTCATTACTATCACTTAAATGAAACTAAGAGAAAGCACCGAGGGACAGGCGGAGGCAATATTTTCATAACCTAAATAAGACCTTCCTACCTGCCTGGCCACCCCCCACCCACCCCCGCCCCCACCTCCATCCCCCGCCAACGAAGCACACCTGAGCGAGAGAGAAAAACGGTAGGAAAAAAATAAAGGAAGAGAAAATAATAATAAATTGCACGCCAGGGGAAAGGAAAAAAAAGGAGAAAAATATTGCCAGAAAAAAAGAGGAGAAAAAGGAGAGAGAGAAGGAAAAAGGAGAAAGAGAAGCGAACGGAAAGGAAGGTAGGAGGGAGGTAAATGAAAATGAGTGTATCAAGAGTTTCTGGATTTTTTTTTTCTTTTCTGGTTATTTGAAGTGTATAGGCTATTATTTCCTTCTTTATGTATAGTTTTTTTCCACCACTAAATGATTTTCTTCACCATTTACTAGCTCTAATCTCTTTTTTCTTATATTTTCCTTTGTTTCTCTTTATTCTTTCTTCGTTTATCCCAATCATATCCTTTCCATCCTCTTTACCATACACTCTTTACCAATATTATTATCACCAGCAGCTGTACATCTTTTTATCCACGTTGTTTTTCCTCATATATGCAACCTTCTTCATTCTTCTTTTGCGTCAGTAACATGTTTAAGTTTTTCCATAATTACGCTCCTCATCATCTATACCACACACTCTTTCTATACTTTTTTTCCTTAGTGGCTGTTTATCTCTTCATTCACACTCCTTTAATGCAACTACACAACCTTCTTCATTCTTTTCTTTGCATCACTAACATACTTCAGTGGCTGACTCAACAGAATGACAGGAGAGGGAGGGAAGGAGAGAGATCGAGAGGCGCGGCATCAACTACTTGTAGGTATAATGAGGTCACAAGTCAACTCCTAATGAATGACTATGTGTTCTGAAGAGGCATCAATGTTACGTGTTCCTACGTCTTCAGCCTCGCCCCTCTCTCATTCCTTGCCTTTCATTAAGCAAGAGTAGCCTGCCATAACCCATAGAGAAAGACGGTGATTAATAAACATGTTGGCTCTGACGGGTTACTGAAAGCCTCTCTCTCTCTCTCTCTCTCTCTCTCTCTCTCTCTCTCTCTCTCTCTCTCTCTCTCTCTCTACTGAGAAGGTCGGGCTGGATGAAGGTGGGGAGGGAAAGGGTGAAGGTAGGTTAGGTTAGGTTAGGTTAGGTTAGGTTAGGTGGAATGTGGAATGAACATGATGGTGGAGTTTTGAGTTAGAAAGGAAGTCGGAAGGAAACTGTAGAGATGGGAAAGGTGTGTTCATATTTGACTCTACGTTACATTTTGCTCTTTATCTTTCAATGTTGTTCTGAGATTGCAAAAATATAAGAAGGTGTAACAGTGCTCATTAAAATTATACAACTTTACGTATATTCACTTGACTCAACGTTTTATTTTGCTCTTTTATCTTTCAACGTTGTCCTAACCTAACCAAACCAAACCTAACCCATCCCAACCCAATATAACCTAACCTAACCTAACCCAACGCAACCCAATATAACCAAACCTAACCCAACTAAAACCCTACGCCACCCAACCCAACCCAACCCAACCCACACACATACACAAACACACAAACATTCAAACACCCACACCGACCCACACACACACATCTCGAGCGGTCATCAAGCACACACTCTCCCTTCATCCGCCCACCCGTCCAGAGCAGTAATACCTGGCACTCCAAATAATTACTGAGAATATTGAGGCGGTGATGGGCGGTGCTGAGCGAGGAGACCACAGCGCCCCTACTCGCTCTCTCTCCCTTCACCCTTCCTTTCCTTCCCTACTTCCCTCCCTTCTCTCTTCTAAGCCCTTCTACTATACTCCTCCATGCGTCCTTCTAAGTCCCATATTCCCAAACATTCCGGGGATTACACGCCTCCATTTTGACAAGTTTTTCCATGATTTTTTTTTTTTTTAGGGTAAAGGGAAAAGGGCAAATATAAATAAAAATAAAAAAGCCCGCGAAAAACTGCTCCAATGAAAAGAAGTACGAAAGAGTGGTCAAAGGAGAGGTCAGTTTCGGGCGGGGGAGTTTTTTCATTGGTAGTTTTATGAGCCTAGTAATATTTTTGATACGGCGTCTGCACCATGAGTGTGAAAAGGCACTCATGAGAACCCGACTAATTTCTTTTGAGGCCTTTGGAAATGTGTTCTAAGAGCCGAAATTGTCTATAATAATACGGACACTGGCCTTGGCACTATCCTCTGCTGATCATATACTTTAAACATTCCCTATGACGCACTCCACACATTCTCCTTAAGGGATGCCGTTTTCTACTGAATGATGCACCTCATTACGTTACTATATAAAATATAAAAAATCCGTCGGAATCTATAAGGGCGGGAATATAGCGTCGTATTCTATAAGGAAGACCCTGGAATATCGCGGCACCGCTAAATATTGGCTCCGCCCTCGACTGTTTCCACCAATAAACTCCAAACGTACGAGGTGATCAGAGACAAAAAGTTTTCAAAGCTAAAATCATACAGTGAATTTAAGGACGCATACCGCTCGCGCTTTAGGGAACATCCCGTATTTCTTCTCACCTCTAATGCCGAGCAGCCGGCGCGGGGGGGTGAGGGGGGAGGACGCGGACCCTGCTGCGTTGAGCTAAGAGCGACGGGGGTATTTGGGGCCCCTGGTATTAGTGTGTGTGTGTGTGTGTGTGTGTGTGTGTGTGTGTGTGTGTGTGTGTGTGTGTGTGTGTGTGTGTGTGTGTGTGTGTGTGTGTCCGAGCAAACCCACCATTTGTCCTGGCATGGCTTTGGTTCCCCGTGTCAGGTGTACATTAATAATAATTGAAAATACCCGCGAGTATCACGTTATTTATGCATCTGATTTATGACCACGGCTAATTAATGATTTGTTCAAAACAAATAATTTTATGGGTGTATTTCTTTCACGTAATTAATTGTAAACTCAGTGTTACCACGCCGCCTCCGTCGCCGTGGACAGCCTCGTGAAGCCCTCGGCGCGGCGGCGGACAGGATATTGGAAGCCGGGCTGCACGTCTTTTTCTTCTCTTTAAAAGTTAAAAGCCTACGGAAATGGGACTCGCACGGGGAGAAGCGTGGGGCAGAGCTTGGGTGCACTGCATGGGCGAGAAAGGTCCCTCCCTTATAGACAACCACGGTATGGCACTGCAGACGAGTGCTGTGCCGGAGGACTTAGAGAAAGGGTCACTGATAACCATGAGTAAAATTCATAAAATCGTATACGAACAAATGTCAGCTCAGGGGTTTTGTACTCTTGAAATGAATATAACAGTAAGGGAAAAAGTGGACTATTACTGGTTTCCGAAAGGACTCTGAGGCAACCTGTAACTATTGAAATACTAAGCACTTAAGGGATATATTACTCATTCACATACTTGTTCATTGTTTTTATCATTATGTCATTTGTGCTCGTGGTAATAGAGAGGTAGTGTGGGTATATAAGTGACTGAGCTAAGTGAAGGGACTTGGCAATCATAACCTTTCAGTATATTCCGGAGGCTGATAACAACAATGACCTTTAATTTAGTTTAACTTCGAGAATTACAACAGCCCGGCTTGATGAGAGGGCCGGCGGCTTCAACAGAGAGCAATCATCAGCTGGACGCTCATCATAGTTCGCAGAAATACTTTTTTGTGAAGTCTCCGTTGAATTCACAAATCATCCGGGTATACCTTTTGTGGGTCGGGGAGGTATTTTATTAATTTCCATGACGAGCGGTTCAGCGGGGAATGATTGACGGGAACAGTCGATTCACTCACTGTCCCGCCTGTCAGTCTATCTGTCTACTGTGTGGCTGGCTCGGGCGAGGTTAGGTTAGGTGGCGCTCGGTTGGGTCTCGCTACGATAGGTATGAATTGGTTAGGCTGTTAGGTAAGGAGTGGGTTAGGTATGAATAGGGCGAGTTGGGTTGGTTAGGTTAGGTTAGGTTTGGTTGAATAAGATTACGTTATATAATGTTTGGTTGTGTCTGATTTGGTTGGGTTTGGTTTGAATTGGGTTGAAAGGGATTGGGTTCCGGTTGGGTAATGTTGGGTTCGGCTTGGTTTGCCTAGGTTGGGTTGGGTTGGATTAGGTTAGGTTAGGTTGGGCTGGGATGGGTTACTTTAGGTAAGGTTTGGCTTGGGGTGTGTTAGAGGAGATTAGGTTGAGTTAGGTTAGGTTAGGTTAGTTTAGATTGGGTTTGAGTTGTGCTGGGCTGGGTTGGGTTGGGTTGGGTTGGGTTTGAGTTGGGTTGGGTTGGGTTGGGGTAGGTTGGGTCGAGCTAAGTTGGGTTGGGTTGGGTTGGGCCGCGCTGGGCCGGGTCACGTCAGGTCGGGACAGGTTGGGCATCATTCATGTGTTTAATAAAAAGTGATGTGCTTTAAATTACCTTTTATACCGTACGTAATTGTAATAGGATGGCATTAATCTCTCTCTCTCTCTCTCTCTCTCTCTCTCTCTCTCTCTCTCTCACTATTTCTCACTATCTTTCTCACTACCACACTATTTCTCTATCTATCTTTCTATCTACTAACCTCCTAACTATGTCTTCATTTATTTATTTGTGTATTATTCTATCTGTCTTTATCAATCTATCTATCTAAATATCTACCTATCTACCTATCTATTAATTCATCTATTCGTTCATTAATATAACTTTCGATCTACCTATCTATCTATCTATCGACTTATTCTTTTATCTATCCATCTGTCTATCTATGTATCTATCTCTCTATCCACATCCTCATCACACTCCGCAACAGATCAGCGCCGCCAGCCAGGATGCGCCGCTGCCTCCCTTTGCCTCGTCGGTCCTGGCTTATTACCGGCGTCAAAGGCTAATATACATGTGAATGCGAGACTCCCACCCCATTACCGGCTTATTAATGCTGTTGTCGAGGGTCGTGTGTAGTAGGAGGAGAGTACCTGCGGCGGGGGACGGCCATCAGAGCCCCTGCGAGGTCCTGAAGGAACCCCACAGTGGAGGCTTTTGGAGGCCTTGAGACGTGGTGTGCTGTGTGGTGCGTGGTCTTAATGTATGGGAGGGAGAGAGAACAGGGAGATGAGGGAGACAAGAGGGAGAGGTAGTGTTATGATAGTGACCTTTAACCCCCTCATCAGCATCGTATTTAACCGGCTGTTACTACGAGAATGTCCGCGAATGTTAAAAAAGGCCTCCAATGTATCATAACGTAGGTGAGTTGCTGTTTTTCTTTGGTTATCCTATGCTTCACTTTTTCGGGGGTTAGAGGGTCATAATTAGGGCATAGCAATAGGTATGAAAAAATATAAGCCCACAATAAGCTGTTCTTCTAATGCAAGACAGTAGAAAATGCCACCAAGCAAGAAAGCTCCAATACAAAGGTGTCTCGATTCTCCCCTCTCGAGTAAGAAACGCTACTAAGATAAAAGGTGTTGGGAATAGTGTAGCATCAGTAAATGGCGGCGTGAGAGATACCAAGCAAAAAATAAATCAAATATGGACGTGCTTTGATTTTCCTTTCTTGGACGAGGATAATTACTACGACGAAAGGTGTTGAAAAAGGCGCTCTGTTAGGAATAGTGTAGCAGCAGTAAGTGGCGGGGTGGGAGGTGCCGTTGCAGAGGTCATCCTACGGCCGCGCCCTAAGGAATACAAAGGATTGCTGGGAATAAGCGTCTGGGTGTGGCAAAAGCTTCTCGCTGTCACGCTAACGCAGACGGATGGCGAGGGATCTGTGTCTCCGCCTTTCACTTCTCGGTTCCGCTCCTCTATTGTATGTTTTGAGGCAATATTCTCTCTCTCTCTCTCTCTCTCTCTCTCTCTCTCTCTCTCTCGGTGCGTGAGGAATGAATAGGGTTACTCTCACGGCGGAAAAATGTGAATACGGTTAAGCTAAATAATACTCCTTTAACGAATCGAAAACCATCCACCAATTATTCCGAGAGCGCCGTGGGGCCTACACACACACACACACACACACACACACACACACACACAGCGCTCATACATACATAAAACAGTGCGCCGCCGCTGGCTAATATAATTACATTACGCATAACTACCGCGGTAATTAAAAGTATCTATAAACTTTAATACAATTGCCCATATTTATAAGGGAATTGTTTGACGGACTCTCGCCACCTTTGTTTTCACCCCGCATTAAAAAAAAGTGGGCCTATTATAGATCTGTGTGTGGGGGGGAGGGAGGGGGGGGGGCAGACAGACACAGCTATACAGAGCAAACACAGACAAACACATGAAAGCAAACGCATAAACAAACAAACACCAAGGGCGGACACAACACACACACACACCTAATCCCGAAATAATAAGTCTAAACACCTACAGCGACACACACACACACACACACACACACACACACACACACACACACACACACACACACACACACACACACACACACACACACACACATACACTTCGCGGAAAGAAGAAAAAAAAGCAATACATGACCTTACACAACAGCCATTCAACTCCCAGAACCACACACAGACACACACACACTGATACACAAACACACACACACACACATACAAGATCCCCCCCACACACACACACGCCGCCAGGGATCAATTTGAAACGGGGTGACGCTTGGACGCCCCTGGACACTTTGAGGGCGTAATGGTATGAAGTGTAAATGTGGACGCGAACAATTATTAGATTCGAGCTCAATATTTGCATACCAACGACATGGGTAAGCGCGCCCCCTTCCCCCTCCCCCCCGACGGCTACCCTGCCACCCTCTCCCTCCGGCGCCCCAACGATGCAATGAAGGCGTTGAAAAAAACACCTCCATCGTTATCTGTTGTGTTGGCGGCCCGTGACTCCGACGACACCTTGCCTAACACACACACGCACACACACTATCAACGTATTCTGCTAAGTTTCTGTTTGTATGTATGTATGAATGAATCTATCTATCTATCTATCTAACGATCTATCAATACCGTTCTATGTATCTAAATATATCTTTCTATCTATCTAACTTTCAATGTATCTATCTATCTCTATCTATCTCAATCAATGCATCGCTTTCTCATATACTATAATCTCTACGGAATTTATTTATCTAGTTCTAGTTCTGGGTTAATCAAATGCCTTACTCTTTTGTTATTCTTATTAACGAAAGCTTCTGTATCAAACTTCAGTTGAGAAGAAAAATGTGAATCTCCTTCGCGTATTAAACTCCTCTGCACTGATGCGAGAGGGTTTTAATGTAAAGTTCGCGGTACTAAAAGAATATACAGCGCGTGAAGACTTAGCATATCCACGTGCATGATAATTAAAAGACGGTTATGAAAGGCGGGAGTAGTCAAGATTCAGATATTTAGTGAGTGGAATAAAGCAGCGTAATATAAACTGAAGATAATGACGAAATAATAGCCATGTTCTCCTTAACGAATAGGATTGAGAGAATTGTCACATGTAAAAACACTTTAGAATACAAAGCTCTTTTTCTTCTCCTTCTCAGTATTCTTATCCAAAGTTAAAATGACTGGCTGTTGTATATGAGCTTCCTCCACCATGGGTCTGCTTCGTACTCTTCGTTTTTTTTTAGTATAGACCTTCAGGAAAAATAAACGATATAAAGGACAAAGTGAAAATCAAATCCCAAAATGCGACACCATTATTATAACCTTTAATGTCAATAAACTAACAGATGCATCAACAAAATTAGTGATCACGCAAAATATAAGAAAGAAAAATGTAATACGTTGCCGAGAGAATAGAAATGATACAAAATACCGCGAAATGAAAAGACGAAAAAAAAGGAAAAGACGTGAGGTGACCGAAAATTGAAACAAAGGCTTGAGGAGGAAGAGGAGGAGAAGGAGGAGGAGGAAGAACAGGACACGGCAGGCGCAGCACGGAGGAACCAGAGGAATTTTTGTGTCTGCAATGATAACACCCCTTCTTGGCAAGCCTTTTCCTTCCCTCCCGTTTCCTCCTCTCCTTCCTTTCCTTCTCAAACGATTCCTCCCGTTCCCCCTCTCTTCTAGACCTCGCTCCTCTCTTTCCCTTCCTTACAACCCTTTGCTGCCCGTCCTCCCTTCCTCCTTTCTCGTCCTAAGCCCTTCCTTTCCCTTCCCTCAAAACCCCTCCCGTCCTACCTCCATTCCTCCTCCTCTCCCTTCTAGATATTGCTCCTCCCTTTCCTCCTTCCCTCCCTCCCCCTTTCTTTGTCTTCTTGTCCAAACTCTTTCCTTTCCCTTCCTTCACAGCCCCTACTATCCTTCTTTTCGTCATAACTCTTCC